>NC_133470.1:96218052-96523052 GCF_048565385.1 Saimiri boliviensis
CTAATGATGCTTAACATCATTAGTTATTAGGGAACTGCAAATCAAAACCACAGTAAGATATCACTTCACACCCACTAGGATGTCTAGATAATTAGAGATACGGAGAAACTTGAACCCTTGCACATTGCTGATATGAATATAAAATAATGCAGCTGCTATGAAAACAGTGTGATGGTTCCTCAAAATGTTAAACATAAAATGATCATTCTATGTTTAATTCTCCAGCAACTGCACTCCTAAGTATATATTTAAATTGACTAGCAGATACTCAAACAAATAATTTTACATGAATGTTCATAGCAGCACTATTCACAATGGCCAAAAAGTGAAAAACTACCCAAATGTTTTTCAATGAATAAACTGATAAAATGTCATATGTCCATACAATGGAACATCATTCAGCTATAAAAAGGAGTAAAGTATTATTACATTGTACACCATGGATGATCCTAAACAACATGCCAACTGAAAGACACCAGACACAAAAGGTCACCTCTTGTCTGATCACATCATATGAAATATCCAGAAATGGCTAAGTCCAGAAATAGAGAAAGCATGTTAGTGGTTTCCAGGGCCTGTGGGAATTAATAATGAAAGTATCTTCTTAATGGATACAAAATTTCCCTTTGGGGTAATGAAAATATTTTAGAAAATATTTTAGAAATAGAAGTGACTGTGGCACAATATTGTGAATGTACTAACTGCTAAATGCTAAAATGGTAAATTTGTGTTATGTGAATTATGAATTTCACCTCAGTAACGATAAGTTACAGTAGGAAAATAAAACCACATCTTTTTACACTGGCCTCTGCAGTAGAAGTCTTTCTGTTCAGTAGATACTTCTCCCTTTCTCTATGATCCATGACCAAATAATTTCTAAATTCTGTCCATTTTTCCTTTGAAAACACTCTTGTTTCTTGTGTTCTCTGATTTACCACTTTACCATAGCCCGAGGAGAGGCCTCTATCATGTCACACTAAACAAGTACAATGTCTTCTTCCCTGGCCCACTGCCATCCAGCCTGTCACTACTCCAAGCCATTCTGTATCCTGCATGAGATATCCTTGCTAAATAACTTACTTGATTCCTTTAGTCCATACTTTTCTATCAAGAGCCTTTTATTGAACCCTGTTGCCTAGAATTACCTCACTTGTAAAACACGGCAACAACAATAATGAACTTCGTAAGGTTGTTACGTGAATTAAATTAAATTATTTACCTAGCCTATTTCCTGACACAGTTTGGCAATCAGTGAATGGTAGCTTTTTCTTCCTGAGGAAGAAGGCTACTTAGAAGGCCTAAATGAGATGCTAAGTATTTTTCCGTCAGTCTATGTGAAGCTATTTAGAATTTATTTAGGTATTTAAAATTTATATCAGAATAGATTCAAGCAGCCATACTTCCTGCATATTCTAGCCTATTGACATAAAATCTGACCAAAATGGTGTATCTGAACATAAGACTTAAGAAATAGCACACCATAGATGTGGTAGATGAATGAGGGATTCAAGTTGATTCCATGATATACTTATTACCTGCAAGAAATAATGTACAGAATCATGAACCTTTAACAATCTTGGTAACTACTTTTAACAAAATAAATCATATATTATATTTATTTTTAGTACATTATACAAAACAATGTACCTGAAGCAAGGGAAGAAGTAAGTGGCAATTTCAGAGGCATTCCTGGGCATGATAAGTATAGGAAAAACTCACTATTTTTCTCTACACACTCAACACTTCTGGGTCCTAATGTGTGGGTTTTGCCACACATCATCCAATTCTAGTCTCTAAACACTGAGTAACCTACAATTCAGTTCTCCTACTATCTGGAGTTAGTGCAGAACCCACAAAACTGTTGCCCATTTTAAATGCCAATCCCAGTTAATAGGTCCTCAGTTACCCACATTTCTGTCCAAGATGACGACAAATCAAAGTTTTTCATGATTCTCTCTTCAAGTTGGCTATGAAAGCTCACATAACTTGGAGAAACAGTTTTGTTTACTGGTTTATTATAAAGGATAAGATAAAGGACATAGATAAATAGCCAGATGAAGGAGTAGGTAGGGTGAGGTCCAGAAGGGTCCCAAGTTGACAGGTTTCTTTCCCCGTGGATTTGGTGTACACCACCCTCTCAGCACATGGTTGCATTCACCAGCTTAGCTTTTCAGACTCTGCATCCCACACTTCTGGATTTTTATGGAGGTTCATGTAGTAGGTAAGATTGATTAAATTGTTGGCTATTGTTGATTATGTCAGTCTCCAGTCTCTCTCCCCGCTTCAGTAATCAGGAAGTGTGGCTGAAAATTCCAACCCTCTAATCATATGGTTGGTTCTCCTAGAAATAAGTCCCCATCATTAAACTGTCTAGGAATCCCCAGCCACCAGTCATCTCATTACCAGGCAAAAGACCCTTACCACTTGATGGATTCCAAGGGTTTTAGAAGCTGTGTGCCAGGAAAAGGGGGTTGTTGGGAGAGACCAAATATATATATTATGTCATAGGTGGGATCATTACATTGGTACACATGAAGAACAAATAAAATAATGCAGATGAAAATGGCTTGATTTACATAAAGTTAGCTTTAAATTAGCATGAACTTAAAAAAATACAAATTAATTCCTTATGAGAGTAACTTTCCAATGCAAGCTATTAGAAAGTTAAAAGAAAAAAAGCTTAAATTTTTCTGTAAGGTTGAGATTATTTATCAAATTGCCTTTTTTTTTTTTTTTTTTTTTTTGGTGGGGGAGACAGAATCTTTCTCTGTCACCCAGACTGCTGAAGTGCAGTGCTGCCATCATGGCTCACCGTAGCCTCGCCTCTTGAGCTCTAATAATCTTCCCACTTCAGCCTCCCAAGTACAAGCTGGGACTACAGGTGTATGTCACTGTGCCCGGGTAAGTTTGGTTTTCAATTTTTTTTGTAGAGACAGGGTCTCACTCTGTTGCTTAGGCTGGTCTCAAATCACTGGGCTCAAGGGATCCTCCCACTTTGGCCTTCTGAAGTGTTGGGATTACAAGCATGAACCACTGCACACAGCCTTACAATTGACTCTTTAATATAGTGAACACCTGAATGTCTAAAATAACCTCTCTGGGCTTCTTGTGATTAGTATATATATATAAAAAAAAATACCTTTAGGCAAAAGTTCAAGAGTAGCACAACAGGCAATAGCATAGGGCACATCAAGACATCTGTTCTGGCTTTATAATGCCATCCTTAATTAGATGTTTCCCTTTCACTCTCTTTTCATAATTTGTTTTTCCTCCTCTGCAACCCAGATCTGGACCTGTCCACAGCCTACCTACTCACTGTATGTAACAGCAGCCGATGTATTTCCACTCCCAGATTCTTATGATCCACCAGAAAGCTCTCCAAATGCTTGGTATTTTCTCCTGGCCTGTTATGCATTTCTCTTTCCCTGGAGGTTCTTTACTGCACCCCAACTCACACACTCCCCTGAAACATCTGTTAATGACAGTCTTTCAAAGTCAACTTCAGATCTCATCTCCTTAAACTCTTTTTAAAAATCCCATGTTCTCTTTAAGAATGATGAGCTACCAGTAGTTGGCTTCTATGTACGCATAATCTACTTCATTTCATGATACAATCTTCATGTAAAAAAATGGTGATCTCTCTCATATTATATCCTGAAAACTAAACTTTTATTTTGGCACTTAACCACCTTCGACCAAGGTGTCTATAAGGACAGGACCTAGCACTGTTCCTTGAATATGGCACAAGATTGACGTATGTTTGTTGAAGAGTAATATTAAAGGTGTAATTAAGATTATCCTTAAAAATATACTGTTTCATTTAATAAATTCTTCTTGCCACAAGATAAAATTTCCACAAACATACAAAGCTATCTGAATTCACTTCCTGAAAAGTCAAACAGTATCTGAGATCAGACAAGTTCACCTGATCATGTTTTTTGCTTGATTAAACAAGATGATGACAAAGTGGATAACATTTCCATCTACAGATTCCTTGAACTCAACTAAAATGAATGCAAAACTTTTTTAAAAATAATGCTGACATCTTATGCAATCAACTTTATCAGAACAAAAGTTGTTCAGCAGAGATTTGAAACCAAACAAGTACCACTCTAAGCCACTTTGAAAAAGCATTGACCATAATCAAGATGATCTTATCCAGGAAGAGTCATAAAAAACATAGTTTGTTGAATGAGGCATGGGCAAGATATAATGAGGACCATCTTCTAATAAAAACAATTCCATTTCCACAGACAAAGAAGAGCACTGCTTGTGAACAGAAAGGCCCTACTGGTCTTTGCGAATAGCTTTAGCACTTTAGGCCACTCCATAGATTATGCATATTTTACTGCATATAATAAGATGAGTATAGAAAGGATCACATCGTATACAGCACAACCTAAAATCATTTATTTGGAAACATGACTACACAATATGCCTAGAACTTCTACCAAACTACATATTAATCAAGATAATATAAGCCAGTTACTCTCATTTTTGTTTTTGCATTGGTACTATTTTGTTTTATTTATTGTACTTTAGGTCCTGGGGTACATGTGCAGATCATGCAGGACTGCTGCATAGGTACATACATGGCAAGGTGGTTTGCTGCCTCCATCCCCCCCATCACCTACATCTGGCATTTCTCCCCATGTTATCCCTCCCCACTCCACTGCCGTCTCTCCCCTAGCCACCCCCCAGCAGAGCCCAGTGTGTGCTGCTCCCCTCCCTGTGCTCAAGACTCGCATTTTTTTACGACCTTTTACACTCATAAAAGTCACTGAGGATCCAAAAGACATTTTTCAGTGAATTCTATATATTGAAACTTACCATTTGTTAAATAAAACTGAAACTTTAAAAAATATTACTTCATCAATTTATTTTTTAAATTGACAAACTCATTACATGTTAACAATTTATTTTTATGAAAAGTAGACATATTTTCCAAAACAACAAATGAGTTGAAGAGTCACATTGTTTTCATTTTTACAAATCTTTTAATATCTGACCAATAAAACACTGGTGAAGTGCCTAATTTGCTTCTGGGTTTAATCTGTTTTAATATGTTGTTTTGGTTGAAGTATATGAAGAAAATTTGGCCTCACACATATATATATAATTAGAAAAGTGAGGAGCAGTTTAATAGCCTTTAAAAATAATTGTGTTTGTTCATGGACGCTATACCAAAACTCAGCAGGGAGTGATTTCTTAGCAATTAGTTTCAGTGTGGAATCTAAAAATATATCAATAAAATACTCATTTACAGTAAAATTCATTAATCTACTTTGCATCTTGAATGAATCTTTCAACTATGCATGATTTTGTAACATCATTCAACAGTCACTTTGAAACTATTCATTCACAAGTTAAGCAAGTCTTTATTACACAATATCAAAAACATCACATTTGTTCATATCACCATGAATCTTATCAGAAAATTCTAAGTATTGGATAGCTATTAAATTCAAGGCAAGGGATATAAGGTTTTCAAAATTCTAATATTTACTTGAAATTTCAAATTTTACAATGAATAACAGATACCATCCTTTGTTTTTCTTGAAGTAATAGCTAACTTTAACTTTAGAAAAAATGTTCTGCTAAATATCCAACTCAAACCACAAATATCAATAGTTTCTCTTTCACGTAAAACGATCTCACAACTCAAACAGTTGCACAAGCACTTTTCCTTGAGACAATCATTGTCCTACGGTATGCAGAAAAGAAGTGCTTTATGTATACTTCCCATTTCTTCACATAGAATATTAATTTCATAAAATTAATACTGTTATACTTTTACAAAGGATATTCTCTGGTAAAACTGGTAATTTTTTCTTTTCACTCTGAGTGCATGGTGTTAAAAAAACTCAAGGACCAATAGTACAAGCTGCAACTCTTGCCTTGATTTGTGCCAGTGTACCAGCAGTTTTATTCACAAGCACCATCAGTGTAACTGTAAACACACATGTTCCAGGATAGAACATGAGAGTCAAAAATACTATTCTATTTTAACATTTATCACCCTTGTGTTTACTGCCCAGCTTTCAAATAAAGGAAGATAAACTTCACTGATTAGTCCATGCTTATACCAAATGAACATAATCCAAACAGGAAGCCCAGTTACATCTGTAGATTTGTTTATTTGTAAGGCAAAAGTGCACTTCTGAACATAAGCTATTAACTCAGTCCTAATGTTTGCAGCTAAATATTTAAGACAGTGAGTTACTATATGATTTGAAAGTGGCAGCACCATTATTGTTTTTACTGACTTTTCATCAAGCAGGTATCAGGCAAAGTAAAACGTAAAAAATTATGTTTACTTCTCCAGCCAATAAAACACAATGAGCTTCCCTATAAAATCCTCGAGTGGCTTTTCCATTTATGTTTTTAAAGTCTGTAATAAGTGATTTTTGACTTTTAAATAGCTTATCATATCTATGTTAAAAATGCAATGCCTTATTTCTATTTCATTTTATTTTTATTGTATATATTTGAGGTGTACAATATGATTTTTTGATATGCATATACATGGTGAAAAGATTACTGCCGTCAAGCCAATAGCATATCTGTCTTCTCACATAGTAAGTAACCTTTATCTGAGCGTGTGTGTATGCAAGTGTGGTAAAAGCACCTAAAATCTAATCTCTTTGCAGATTTCCAAGATACAGTACAAAATGATTAACTATAGCCCTGATGATGTAAATTAGGTGTTACTCATCATAAATGACTGCAATATATTTCTTTACAAAAATTTTAAATTACTGGTTTCAAAATCATGCCCCAACCTTGCAGACTCCATAATACTATTCAAAATATTTTACATATGAAAAACTAAGATAATTTATTGCCACATATAAGACTAAGGAAAAGAAATTTTCATCATATATTTTGTCTTCATCAATTCTCACAGTTTCTTTGGAGTAGATTCTTCTCTTTCCTAAAACAGACAATTATCTAGAATGGCAGCTGAATCTTTCTTTCAGCATCTTTATGTATACATATTACATTGTGGACTGAGAAAGGAATTCTAGTCTATCTTTTTAAGAATTTATCTTTAAAAAAGTATAAATATATTTTCTTTTAGTAAAACATATGTTTAACTTATAAAGTAATAACTTTAAACAAAATTTTAAAAGTATTTTTTAAAAATTTAAAATATATTGCAAAACCAAAACAATAATATATGTTCATTTCTGGTTGTGTTTTCCCTTAGGCCTAAGAGAAATGAAAAAAAATTTAAATTTAATTTAATGCATGATTCTGAAATTATAGATATTAGAGCAGGTATAACCCAAAGATAGATAGTAATAGAAAAGAAGCATTATGAAGAAAGGGAATTTATCTCTGAAGTGCATATTTATACCTTAAATATACTATCTTCTAAAGTCATAGAAAACAGAATACACAAGCACATATTCCAATAGCCTTAAGGGCAGTGAAGTTATTACAGGTCATGTAGCTTCTGGAGCATTCTCTGTATACTCATGACAAAATTAGTGCAAAAAGCAAAAATATTTTATAATTTTGATGAAAATAGTTGTTATTTTGTGGATCTTCTTAAAGGATCTTAGGGACCCCATACCAATGTTCTTTGGACCACATTTTGGGATCTTCTGGCATAAGCAGTGGTGTAGCAAAATGAAACTTTACTTATTATTAACACACAGTTCAAATTAAGTCAGGTCATCTTCTTCTATCTTAATATCATGTTATATTGAAAATATGGCCTTCTATGTTTCTGCAGCAGGAGAAGAAAGAACAGGAGTGATGTGGAAATTTAAAGGGCCAGTGCTAAAATAGGCTTATGTTAATTCCATACATGTTCCATTGGCCAGAGCCCAGTCATGTAGCCATAACCTAACTGAAAAAGAATCTAGAAAATATAAGGGTTCCCATGAATTTCTGGTGAACAATAAAAATCTATGCATAGAACAATCAACTATAAACTCCTTATGTACCAACTTTTCACAAGGAGCTGCCCAATAACCCACATTGGATTTTAAAGACATTGAATTCTGAAACTGTGTTTCATTCAATACTATACCTAGGGTCTTTCATACATAGTACAGTTTAGGATACAGATTACTGATTACAACCTAACAGGTAATGTGACTAAACAAAGTCTCTACATCAAGAATACCATGATCTAAAAAAGAGAAACAGAAAGGTTTCATTTTCTATTTCTCCTTGATCACTGATGATGATAATAGCTTTTATTCATTAGGGAACAATGCAATGTAAAATTTCCAGAAGTGTTTATGTAAAGTTATCATGACTATCATGTCATCAGTATGTAACATCTCCTGAAGTCTGTAATAATTGACTATTATTTGGGAACAATATAGTAGCATCATTGATGATTAGCTTCAAATTCAGCTCTTGACAGGTCAAGTTTTGCAAAAAAATAAAAAAATAAAAAACAATATCTCACAGGCTTGATTTGTTGCCACTCCAGACAAAAAAATATCACATAAGTTCTTTATTTACAGGACTACTTCACAGAGTTGTACCCCAACCTGAATGTTTACTACCGTGTTCTTCCAAAACAGAATCCTGTGTCTCTAACTCTGTGAGATCAGAAAATATGTAATTATGAGAACTCCTACAATTCTGCTTTATCCGAAGTAAAAATGATTGATAACTGGAAATATTGAATTCACACGCTCCATCAACTCCATAAGATGATAGTCCTTCTCTAGAATATTTCCAACCTGAATAAGAAGTTAGTCTCTCTTGGATAATGGGTACTACAATATGTGAAATTTTGGGTCTGAGATCTCAAATTTGAGATACTATGCTCTCCACCAAGCCAATATAAGATAGAAACAATAACCAGATGTAGAGAGAAAATAAAATGACAGCCAGAGCAAAACTTCTGCTGTCAGTTGTTTTGAAGTCTTATTGCTACCAAGGTTTAATTAGTATACCCTTTTATTAGCTCTGTGAAATTCCCCTGTTTTCTTTCAATGTATTATATTTATAGCCTAAACTAATTCAACTTGCCTCTCTGCCATCTCAAATCAAAAAGTTTTAATTAATATGTTGTTTTTTAAGTACAATTTTCAATAACAGACTAAATAGAATCTATTCACTAAAACAAATTGAACATTTATTAACTCAGATAAAATAGGTCACATGAGTAAATGTGAAAGGCTTGTAGGAGGTAAATCAGAATGAGGTGCTACCATTTGATATTTCCCTTATATTTGCTTATATTTAAGAAGAAGTTCTTCATTCTTCTTAAAAATTTATCTAAAGCTTAAATTTTAATGCATCTAATTTTTCAAACTACTTTGTAGAAATAGTGTGTTATTTGAGAATATGAAACATGGGACAATTTGAGGAGAAACACTTAACAGCCTATTTCTCACATTTTGTTCAAAATGTTAACACAGTTATCTATCTTGTCAACTTTTAATTAGAAGGATCAGAATCCAGTTCTAAAGAGTTTATTCAGTTGAAAATCTAGGAATGGCCATTTGGTACACACAGCCTCCAGAGAAAATGGATCAGTTCTCCAAAATTAAAAGTTGAGTTCTTGCTTATATTGGCAGAAAGCAAAGAAATTAATAAGACTGAAACATTTTCTGTATAAGGCTGGTTTAAGAATTACAAAATGGAAGTTTTCTTTCTTCCCATAAGGCTTGTTTTCTTTTCATTACAGCTGGTTTTTATTTATTTTCCAATTTAAAACAGTATATTTAACGTTTCATCCAAAGACAATGTGATAGCCATGAAGCCTTCTGTAACAAAGATAAGAGGGAAGGTAATGTATAATGAAAATGAATAGTGAAGAGGGATAGGGTCTTCCCTGGCACTCTTAAGTCATTTACAACATATTACAAAACAATGCTGGTAAGGAAGAAGATTTAATGTATAATCACAGAAAGAAAGATTACAACTGTCTAGGTTATAGCTGCTTGTCACATGACTTAGGCCCCATAATCACACACCATTAAGGCTCAAAATAATTTAGAATTCCAACAGCTTAGATTTTGAATTACTTGTTTCCAGAATATTCTGAAAGTGTCTCTACCAAATTCCCACTAAAATACTAAGGGAAACATAGAAAAGAAACTAAAAATAAACAATCATAAGAAACTAAATGCAATTACTTATTTATTTATTTGTTTAGAGATGGGGTCTCACCCTGTCACCTAGGCTGTAGTGCTGTGGCATAATCATGGCTTACTGCAGCCTCAACCTCCTGGGCTCAAGCTATCCTCCCACCTTAGCCTCCCAAGTAGCTTGGGACCACAGGTGTACACCACCCTGCCCCAGGCTATTGTTTTAATTACTTTGTAGAGATAGGATCTTACTATGTTGCTCAGGTTGGTTGTGAATTCCTGGGCTCAAGTGTTTCTCCCACCTCAGCTTCCCAAAGTGCTCGGATTGTAGGCAGTGCAGATGTGCTCACTTTTAACCACATCCATGCCAACATCTATTTTTTTTTTAATTTTTTGATTACGGCCATTCTTGTGTGCATAAGGTAGTATCACATTGTGGTTTTGATTTGCATTTCCCTGATCTTTAGTGATGTTGAACATTTTTCATGTTTGTTGGCCATTTGTATATCTTTTGAGAACTGTCTATTCATGTCCTTAGCCCATTTTTTATGGAAATTTTTGGATTTTTTCTTGCTAATTTGTTTGAGTTTGTTGTGGATTCTGGATATTAGTCCTTTCTCTGATGTATAGATTGTGAAGATTTTCTCCCACTCTGTGGCCTGTTTACTCTGCTGACTGTTCCTTTGGCAATAGCTCTTTAGTTTAATTAAGTCCCACCTATTTATCTTTGTTTTTGTTGCATTTGCTTTTGAGTTCCTGATCATAAAATCTTTGTGTAAGCCAATGTCTAGAAGGCTTTTTACAATGTTATCTTCCAGAATTTTTTAGTTTCAGTTCTTAGATTAAAGTCCTTGATCCATCTTGAGTTGATTTGTGTATAAGATGAGAGATGAGGGTCCAGTTTCATTCTCCTACATGTGTCTTGCCAATTATCCCAACACCATTTGTTGAATAGGGTGCCCTTTCCCCACTTTATGTTTTTGTTTGTCAAAAATCAGTTGACTTCAAGTATTTGGGTTTATTTCTGGGTTCTCTATTCTGTTCCATTGGTGTACAAGACTATTGTTATAACAGTACCATGCTGTTTTGGTTTTGATGGCCATATAGTACAGTTTGAAATCAGGTAGTGTGATGCCTCCAGATTCGTTCTTTTTCTTAGTCTTGCTTTGGCTATGCGGGCCTCTTTTTTTTTTTTTTTTTTTTTTTTTTTTGGTTCCATTTGAATTTGGGGATTTTTTTTTTTCTAGTTCTGTGAAGAATGATGATGGTGTTTTGATGGGAATAGCACTGCAATTCATAATAAGTACAAGGTCATTGCTTTTGAAAGAAAAAGACCAATTAGTGACCTATAGATGCTTTCCTCCTGAAAAAAGACCACTGAGATGGTTGACAGCAAGAGAAAGTACCTTCTGGCCTGTGTTTGGTAAACACTAGTTCTGAAGGGATTACTTCATATTCCAAAGGAAACAAGATAGAGACCTATGAAAAAGCATTGAAGAAAATAAAATAAATAATACTGATAACTCAGAGGAATATCATGCTACTGAATATTATCTACTACAGGATCCGAAGAAAATTTTAGAGAATTATTTGGCAACTTTCGTAAATAACAGGAAAATATGGACCCTGTGAAACACAAGAGAAGAAAATGCATTGAAAATTTTATGTAAGTGTATGTGTGTGCGTGTATATATATATATATATATATATATATATGTGTGTGTGTGTGTGTGTGTGTGTGTGTATATACACACATATATATGTGTATATATATATACACATATATATGTATATTAGCAAAAATCCATTTGGAAGGTAATGAAAAATATCGTTGACTTGCAATAATAATAAAACTATAAAATGCTTACAAATAAGCAAGAAATTTGTAGGATGTATATGAGGTGAACTACAAAACTTTATGGAAGAAAACAAAAGACATTCTGCAAAATTAGTGATATACGTCATGCTCCTGGATGGAAAGATTCAATATTGTGAATCTGTTTAATCCATTTCACATTAATTTTTAAGCTTAAAGAAGCGGAACTTTTTTAAGTTTATTGGGCAGAATAAAAGCCAAACATTTATATGTAATTTTTAAAGTGATGTAACAGGGTTTGAGGAATTCAACTAGACATTAAAAATTTATTTTAATAGACAAATTTAAATAGTGTGACACAGCTGCAAGTTGAAGAGACATATCAACAGTAGTGAGCATAAAATATATTTTTCCCTTTATATTTTTTCTATTTTTTAACGTTTATAAAACTAGCATGCATTATTTCCATGTAAGTAATAAGAAATAAACATTATTCTTTTTTAAATAATTGTGCGTGTGTGTGTGTGTGTGTGTGTGTGTGTGTGTATTCCCACACATATAATTTATGGTTAGCCCTCATCCATATATATGTGTATATATATATATATTCCTGTATAATTTATGGTTAGTCCTCATCCATATACATATGTATACATACACACACACATACACACACACATACACACACACATATCTATCCCCGTGTGTATGTGCATATATAATATATATATACACACATATATATATTAATATATCTTCCCATAGTAATGGAATAGAGCCCAGAGAAAGAATTTCTTGATGAGAGAGAATAAACAATTATTTTAAAAAGAATAATGTTTATAATTTATGGTTAGTCCTCGTCCATACCCATTTTCCTGGTGTCATTATTAATAATGCCTCATTATACTCCCTTATTCATTTCAGCTTGCACAATGAAATATATAGTTGATCACTCTATTTATAAAAGCATCATCATTCATACCTCACATTTAGCATTCAGCATCAGTATATTTTAAGGGTATTATTTCTCCAACATGGCTCCCTATTAGACAAATAATTTGCATATAACATATTGCATTAACATTCAAATTAAGATTTATCTACTACAAAATATATGATGTACCACTTCTGCAAACAATTGTAAAGCTACTTTTTATTGTTTTCTTTAATTTTTATGGGTACATTTCAGGCATATACATCTATGAGGTACATGAGATGTTTTGATACAGACATGCAATGTGAAATAACCACATCTTGGTGAATGGGGTTTCCATCCCCTCAAGCATTTATTCTTTGAGTTACAAACAATCCAATTTTACTCTTTTAATTATTTTTAAATATACAATGCAGTTATTATTGGCTATAGTCACCCTGTTATGCTATCAAATCACTTTTAAAGTAAAATTTCAATAGAAGACTGTGATAGTGTTTAAGAGGAGGACAAGTAAAAGAGATGAGAGAAACATTATAGATTTTCCAAGCTATAGTGAAGGATAACTGAATCCAGGATTAAACAAGTCTAACTTATATAAAAGTAAATGCAATCTCATGATTACAAATGCTTTTCTGAGGCCTATCGGCCATGTTAACCTGCCTCATAGTTCCCTAAGGTGAACAGAAGTGATAAAGATCTCTTTGCAAGTTAGTAAGTGCTCCCATTCCAGGGTGGTAACCACAAAGAAATCTATTTTTCAATTGTATCCAATTATTTTCACCTTCACAGTAACCTTGATGCACTGCTGCCTCTGTTACATCTTAAATGCAGCAAACTATTATTTTAGCTGATTTCAGCTTTCACTGACACTTCAAAAGCCTGTGTGCCATTGCCATCCTTGGGAGTTTTACTAATGGAAAAGGTGATTAGGAAGAATAAAAGCATAATGATAAAATTACTCTTTTTCCCAAACCTCTTTCTTTAGTGTCCCTTTTCTGCACAACATTGGTTACCCTGATGCCAATTTAAAAACAACAACAACAAAAGGCTCTTGTATAAAACTAAATGACAGAACATCTTTCAAAATCAGTACCTGTGATGAGTCAGACATCAGGTTAATAAAACTAATTTTTCCTAAGGGCTTTATACAATTGAGGGTTATTATTTTCTTCCATCATTTTCATTTACCTCACTAGAAACAACTCAAAATGTTCAAGGTCGGTAGCTAGTGGACTGCATTGTGTGAATGACTATGATGTAATTATGAGAGCACCCTAGAGTATCCTGTTATTTAACAAACAAAAGTAGAACATGGAACACCCCACATAAATACTGGTCCCTCTTCACTAAAGGGCTTTAGTTTGAGTCCCGTTGCTTCCTGTCAGTTAAGAATTATGGTCTGTGAAATAGAAAATCAGTTACTGAATTTCAATTTGCTGGCTACCTGCTGCTCTTGCCCGAATGTTGGTTGCTGCAAGAAGAAGGAAAGTTTGTTTAGTAATTCCTTTATGTTTCTTCTTGAAGTTTTTTTTCATAGACACTGGGGAGAATAATACATATCCGTACAGATTCTATTCAAACATAAATATTTTCACAAGTGACTTTTTGTATACTACTTTAATTAAGTTAATCATACAGGTATACTTAAAGAATATAACAGTAGCTTGACATTCTATGGTTACTCTTCATGACCTTATAAATTTAGCACAACCCCCCACCAGCCTGCTATTTAATAAACTTTCACATAAAAAATTAACTCTATACTCCCTGTTTATTACAGCGGTCTACTCAAACCCAATACTTCATCCAAGTAAAACTATCTGGAGGATTTCTATGATGACACACTAAGACCCTACCAGATGGAAGTCACTTGCAGAAAATAATTATGAAATATAAACCAAATATAAAAACCAAATACCTGGAGGTACTGGATTGTCAATGGAAGCAAAAGATTCTGGTAGTAGTTCATGCTCAGAAGAGGGAAGGTGGGTAGTTCCATGAAGTAAGTTTCTGCTTTGGTGGATCATATCCTAGGATCTATTGCAGTTGATTGTGTGGTACATAAAGCAGTGTGAATATAAAGAATATCATTAATGATAAGTGCCATAGTACATGCAAATCGCTATTATTTTGGCTTCCTTTCCTCTTTATTTTTTATTAATATGTGTAACTATTTAAAGGTAAATGTATAATATTGCTTTGCAGTGTTATAATGTAAGTAGATTTAATAGATATAACAACAACTCTAGAATAATAGAAGAAATGGGGCATATGATCCTAGAGTGTTGTAAGATTTGTACTTTTTTTTTTTTTTTTTTTTTTTTTTTTTTTGAGACGGAGTTTCGCTCTTGTTTCCCAGGCTGGAGTGCAATGGCGCAATCTCGGCTCACTGCAACCTCCGCCTCCCGGGTTCAGGCAATTCTCCTGCCTCAGCCTCCTGAGTAGCTGGGATTACAGGCACGAGCCACCATGCCCAGCTAATTTTTTGTATTTTTAGTAGAGACGGGGTTTCACCATGTTGACCAGGATGGTCTCGATCTCTCGACCTCGTGATCCACCTGCCTCGGCCTCCCAAAGTGCTGGGATTACAGGCTTGAGCCACCGCGCCCGGCCGTAAGATTTGTACATTTTATGTGAAGTAAAGTGATATTCATGAAAATTAACTATAAAAAGTAAAGGATGTATATTGGAATCTCTAGAGGAAAATTTTTAAAACTGCAAAGTCTAGCTAAAAACTCAATAAGAAAATTAAAATGCGATCCTGAAAATAAAGTAAAAAATCTTATAAAAGTCAGGACAAAAGTAATAGAGGGACAATAAAACAAAAAAAGGAAAAAAAGCAAATGGTTAAAAGGTAGACTGAAACCTACTTTTTTAGTTTGCTAGGGCTGCCATAACAAAGTACCATGAGCAAGATGCCTTAAACAACAAAAATTTGTTTTCTCACAATTCTAGATCAAGGAGTCAGCAGAATTGGTTTCTTCTGAGGCCTCTTTCCTTGGCTAGATGATGGTGGTCTCCTTCCTTTGCCTTCACACGGTCTTCCTTCTGTAAGTGTCTATATCCTAATTTCCTCTTCTTAAAAGGGCATCAGACATACTGCATTAGGACCTATCCTAATGCACTCATTTTCTTTTAATTACCCTTTTTAAGACCCTATCTGAAAACACATTCATGTCAGGGTGTGGTGGCTTATTATGCCTGTAACCCCAACACTTTGGGAGACCGAGGCAGGCAGATCATGAGGTCAGAAGTTCAAGACCAGCCTGGCCAACATGGAGAAACCCCATCTCTACCAAAAATAGAAAAAAATTAGCTGGGCATGATGGTGGGTGCCTGTAATCCCAGCTACTGGGGAGACTGAGGTAGGAGAATTGTTTGAACCTGAAAGGCATAATTTGCAGTGAGTCGAGATCATGCCACTGGACTCCAGCCTAGGTGTCAGAGTGAGAGTCTGTCAAAAAAGAAAGAAAGAAAAAAGGAAAGAAAGGAAGGGAGGAAGGAAGAAAATACATTCACATTGTGAAGTTCTGTGGTTCAGCATAGAAGTTCTGAATAGCACTGTCAACTACAATGACTTAATTAATATTTATAGAACACAGCACCTTTACTATGGTAGGCTAGCACCTTCTTTTCAGTGACATATGTTATATTAAGATCACATGTTCAGTGATAAAACAAGTCTAAATAATTTTAGAAAGATTTAAATAATACACTATTTTCTCTTACCACAAAAAAATCACACTAGAAGTCAATAATGTAACTAGACAAACACTGAATACTGGTTAAATTAATAATGAGCAAAAGCAATACAAGAGACAAGAGATATCAAGGTAATTTAGGAACTATTTTGAAATGAATAACAAAAAATCATATTAACATTTATGGTATGTAGCTAAAGCAGTAATTACAGGGAAAGTATAGCTTTGAATTATTATGTTAGGAATAGGAAAGTTCTAATATAAGTGACCTGAATTTGCATCTCAAAAGATTGAGCAAAAAAAAAGCAAATTAAACCCAAAGAAGAAAGTGGAAGGAGATAATAGAGGTAATAACAAAATAAATGACATATTAATTGGAAAAATAATAGAGAAAAAAAATCAATGTCACTGAAGTCTGCTTTTTTGAAAATAATAATTTTGGTAAATCTCTAACTAGATTGAAAAATATTTTTAATAAAAACACAAATTACCAATATCAGGTCCAAAAGAGTATCCATCACTATAAATCCTATATTACTAAGCTAATTAAAAATGCTGTGAATAATTTTATACCAATGAAATTGAAAAAATTAGATGAAATTGACAAATTTGTTAGGAAGTACTGGTTATTAAAAACGACCCTGGACAGATTGGGCGTGGTGGCCCACACCTGTAATCCCAACACTTTGGGAGGCTGAGGCAGGTGGATCATTAGGTCAGGAGTTGAAGACCAGCCTGGCCAAGATGGTGAAATTCCATCTCTCCTAAAAATACAAAAATTAGCTGGACGTGGTAGCTGGCGTCTGTAATCCCAGCTATTCTGGAGGCTGAGGCAGAGAATTGCTTGAACCCAGGAGGCAGAGGTTGCAGTGAGCTGAGATTATGCCACTGCACTGCAGCCTGGGCAATAGTATGAGACTCTGTCTCAAAAAAAAAATGACTCTAGACAAAACAATAAACTTGGCAAATCCTAAATCAATTAGAGAAATTAAATTCATATCATTTAATGCTAAATAACTTTATTAGAAAGTTGATTGATTAGAGAGAAATGGACAGTATTTTTACCAGTAAACAGAAGTTACACATTGTATTTCAATACTGGGGGGGAAATGAAGATGTAATTAAGGTGTAGGACTCAGCAAATTCATTAATTTCACGAGAGCAGAAATTCAGCAGATTACATATATATTTTTAAACTTTTATTTTCCTTTCAGGGATACCTGTGTAGATTTCTTATATAGGTAAATTGCATGGCACTGGTTTTTTATTATTTCATCACCCAGGTGATAAGCATAGTTCCAATGGGTAGTTTTTTGATCCTCGCTCCTCCTTCCATCCTCTACCCTCAAGTAGGTCCCAATGTGCATTGTTCTCCTCTGTGTGTCCATATGTACTCAATACTTAGCTCCAACTTATAAGTGAGCACATGCAGTATTTAGTCTTCTTTTCTCATGTTCATTTGCTTTGGATAATGACCTACAGCTCCATCTATGTTGCTGAAAAGGACAGAATCTTGTTCTTTCTTATGGCTGCATAATATTCCATGGAAAATATGTACCATATTTTCCTTATCCAGTCTACCATTGATGGGCGTTTAGGTGGACTCCATGTCTATGATATTGTGACTCTTACTGCAGTGAACATACACATGCATGTATCTTTATGATAGAACAATTTATATTCTTTGGGTATTTACCCAGTAATGACATTTTGGGGTTGAATGGTAGTTCTCTGAAGTTCTTTGAGAAATTGCCAAACCACTATCCACAGGGGCTGAAGTAATTTACATTCTCACCAGTAGTGTATAAGCATACCCCTTTCTTTGAAAACTCACAAGCATCTGTTGTTTTGAACTATTTAATAATAACCATTCTGACTGGTGTGAGATGGTCTTGATTTGCATTTATCCAATCATGAGTGACGTTGAATATTTTTTTCATTTGCTTCCTGGCAGTATGTATGTCTTCTTTTGAAAAGGGTCTGTTCATGTCCTTTGCCTACTTTTCACTGGGGTTGTTTTATTTTTTGCATGAATATTAAAGTTTATTATAGATTCTGGAAATTAGACATTTGGCAGATGCAAAGATTGCAAATAGTGTCTCTCATTCTGTAAGTTGTCTGTTTACTTTTTTGATAGCTTCCTTTGTGGTGCAGGAACTTTTTAGTTTAATCAGGTTCCATTTGTCAATTTTTGCTTTTGTTGCAATTGTTTTAGGCATCTTTGTCATGAAATAATTGCCAAGGCCTATGTGTAGAATGGTATTTCCTAGACTTTTTTAAAGAGTTTTTATAGTTTTAGGTTTTACATTTGTTAAAGCAAACTAAATATGGCCTGAGAAGGATTCTGTACTTCTATATTTGAGTCCTTGTGGATGAACTTTAACTTTATGGACAGTCAGACAAAATTGAAAATCTAACTTAATGGTATATACCTGTAACAATATCTGAGTGTTGGCCAATCCCTGCAGCCATACTTCAGCTACTTATAAACTGCTGAATGTTCAAACTGCATTCAGATAAGGCAAATGCCAAGCTGTAATCAGTTTCACTGTTTCTGTACCTCATTTCAAATTCCTGTACATCACTTTAACTTTTTTGTCTATATATTTGTTCTGACCACAAGGCACTCCTGGGGTCTCTGTGAATCTTCTGTGACTTTCGGGACTGCCCAATTCACAAATCCTTCATTGCTCAATTAAACTCCTTTAAATTTAATTTGGCTGAAGTTTTTCTTTTGTCACATTTAAATCTTTAATCCATGTTCAGTTGATTTTTGTATATAGCCTAAGGAAGGTATCCAGTTTCAATCTTCTGCATATGGCTAGTCAGCTCCCCCATTATCATTTATTGAATAGGGTGTCCCTTCTCCATTGCTTGTATTTGTCAGCTTTGTTAAAGATCAGATGGTTGTAGGTATATGGCCTTATTACTAGGCTCTCTATTTTGTTCTATTTGCCTAGGTATCGATTTTGTGCCAGTACCACATTGTTTTGTTTACTGTATTCTTGTAATATAGTTTTCAGTCAGATAATGTGATGCCACTAGTTTTGTTCTTTTTGTTTAGGATTGTTTTGAATATTTGGGTTCTCTTTTGTTCCATGTAAAATTTTAGAATAGATTTTTCTAATTCTGTGAAGTATGTCATTGGTAGTTTGACAGGAATAACATTGAATCTTTAAAGTACTTTGTGTAGTATGGCCATTTCCTTTACATGGGCATGGAGTGGTTTTCCATTTATTTATGTTATCCATGATTTCTTTTAGCAGTGTTTTGTATTTCTCATAGAGATTCTCCACCTCCCTGGTTAGCTCTAGGTATTATATTCCTTTTGTGATAGTTGTGAATGGAATTGCATTATTGATTGGCAGTAAGCTTGAACATTGCTGATGTATAGAAATAGTATGATTTTTGTATATTGAATTTGTATCCTGAAATTTTTGTTGAGGATTTTTACAGCTATGTTAATCAAGGATACTGGCCTTAAGTTTTCTTTTTTTGTGTGTGTGTGTCTTGTGTTTCTGCCAGGTTTTAGTATCAAAATGATTGTGGCCCCATAGAATGAGTTAGGAAAGAGTCCTTCTACCTCAATTTTTTGAATAGCTTCAGTAGAAATGACACCAACACTTCTTTATATGTTTGGTAGAATTTGACTGTGAATTTTTCTGTTTCTGGGCTTTTTCTAGTTGGTAGGTTTTTTATTACAGATTCAATTTTATAACATACTATTGGTCTATTTCTCATTTCAACTTCTTCCTGGTTCAATCTTGGGAGGTTGTAGGTTCCCAGGAATATATTCATTTCTCTTTTTTCTTTTCTTTTCTTTCTTTTCTTTTTTTTTTTTTTTTAGGTTTTCCATGTTTTCTAGTTTGTCTGAATACAGGGGTTCATTATAGCCTCTGAGAGGTTTCTTGTCTTTCTCTAGGGTCTCTGTCAATTCTGATTGAGTTTCATTGGATCTTCTCCCTTTTTTTCATTATTGGTCCAGCTAATGGTCTACCTTATTTATTCTTTCAATGAACCACCTTGGGTTCACTGATGTTTTGTATGATTTTTCATGCCTCAATTTCATTCAGTTCAGCTCTGATTTTAGTTATTTATTGTCTACTGTTATGTTTGAAGTCAGTTTGTTCTTGTTTTTCTAGATACTTGACGTCTTTCTAACTTTAGGATGTGATCATTTAGTGCTATAACCTTTCCTTTTAACACTTTTTAGCTATGTTCCAGAGATACTGGTATGCTGTATTTTGGTTCTAATTCATTTCAATAAATTTCTTGATTTCTACCTTAAATTTATTCTTTACTGAAAAGTCCTTCAGGAGCAAATTGTTTAATTTCTATGTATTTGTATGGTTTCCTAATCTCACTGGAGAGGTTGACATGCAAGTCCAAAAAACACAGAGAACCCCAGTCAGATACAATACAAGACAACTACTCACAAGACATATAGTCATCCAATTCACCAAGGTAAATGCAAAAGAAAAACTCTTAAATGCAGCGAAGAGAAGAGACAGGTCATATACAGAGGGAACCCCATCAGGTTAGCAGCAGCTCCCTTAGCAGAAACCTTATGAACCAGTAGAGATTGGGAACCTATTTTTAGTGTTCATAGGGGAAAAAAAATCCAACCTAGAATTTCATATACTACCAAACTAAGCTTAGTAAGTGAAGAAGAAATACAATTCTTCTCTGACAAGTTAATGCTGATGAATATGTTTAAACTAGACTAGCCTACAAGAGGTCCTTAAGAAAATGCAAAACCTGGATTCAAAAGAATGATACATGCTACCACAAAAGCACTCTTAAGCACATAGCCCACCACCTCTATAAAGCCACTATGCAATCAAGTCTATATAACAACCAGCTAACAAAACCCTAACAGGATCAAAATCACATGTATTAATATTAACCTTGAATATAAATGGGTTAAATGCCTCATTTAAAACACACAGAGTGTCAGGCTGAATAAAAAGATAAGATTCAGCTACTCATTGTCACCCAGAGACCTATCACATACAGTAACGCCCATAGGCTCAAAGTAAAATGGTGGAGTAAGATCTACTGTGCAAACAGAAAACAAAAAAGAGCAGAAATCGCTATTCTAATATGAGATAAAACCTATTTTTAAACCAATAAAAATTGAGAAAGACAGGGAAGGGCATTATATAATGATAAGGAGTACAATCCAACAAGAAGTCTTAACTATCTTAAATACATACACACTCAACACTGGAGCACCTGGATTGATAAAAACAGGTTCTTATTGGCCTATGAAAAGACACAGACAATAACACAATAATAGTGGCAGATTTCAGCACTCCACTGGCAGCATTAGAGAAACCATTGAGGCAAAAAAATAACAAAGAAACTCTGGACTTAGACTTTACACTTGACTAGTTGTATCTCATAAGACATCAACAGAAGATTCCACCCAACTACCATGAAATATACACTCTTTTCATCTGCACGTGGAACATATTATAAGCTAGCACATGTTTGGTCATAAAACAAGCATCAATAAATCCAAAAAACTTGAAATCATTCCAAGTACATTCTCAGACCACAGTGTAATAAAAATAAAAACCAATACCAAAGTATCTCAAAACAACACAAATATATGGAAATTAAACAACTGACTCCTGAAAAACTCCTGAGTGAACATATAAATTAAGGCAGAAATAAAAAATATTCATTGAAATTAATGAAAATAGGGACACAACTTACCACAATCTCTAAGATGCTGCCAAATCAGTGTTGAGAGGAAAGTTTATAGCCCTAAGTATCTTCATCAAAAAGTTACAAAAGTCTCAAATTAACAATTTAACTTTGCACCTAAGGGAAATGGAAAAAAAAAAGAACAAACCAATCCCAAAGCTAGCAGAAGAAAAGAAATAACTAAAGTTATTTAATAGAAATAACTAAAGTTAAATAACTTAATGAAATTGAGATTCTAAAATTTATACAAAAAAAAATCCACAAAACCAAGAGTTGGTTTTTTGAAAAAATAAATAAGATTGATAGACTCCTAGCTAGATTAACAAAGATAATGAGAAGATCTGGCATATATATATATATATATATATATATATTTTAAAAGATCTCAGATCAATAACTTAACTTACCTCTTTAAGGGACTTGAAAGAGAAAAACAAATGAAACTCGATAATTTCAGAAGAAGGAAATGGTGAAGATGAGGGCAGATATCAATGAAATAGAAAATAGAAACATAATACAGAAAATCAAATGTTTATTCATAGGAGAGATTAATAAATTGATAAATCATTATTACACCCATCTACAAGAAAATGTGAGAAGAGTCAAAATCCTAGAGACATATATCCTATCAAAATAAACTCAAGGAGAAATAGAAAGTGTGAATAGAACTACAACATGTAAAGAAATTGAATCCACAAGCAAACAACATATAAGAAAGAAAAGCCCAAAACCACATGGATTTATTGGTAAATATTCTATCAAAATTTAAAGTATAAACGTCGGTCCTTCTCAAAGTCTTCTAAACAATAAGAGGGGGAACACCTCCTAACTCATTCTATGAAGCCATCATTATTCTCACACTAAAGCCAGACAAAGACATCACAATAAATGAAAACCACAGGCCAGTGTTCATTTAAATATAAATTCAAATTTTCTCAATAAAATACTAGCAAATCAAAAAAAATGCAGCATATTAAAAGAATTATGCAACATGACCAAGTATAATGTATCCCAAGAAGGAAAGCAAGTTTCAAAATATGATCCAGTCAAAAAATGGGTAAAATATGAAAATCAATTAATGTAATAAACCACAGTAATTGAATGAATGAAAAACAAACACCTGAGTCTCAACAGATACAGAAAAAGCATGTGGCAAGATCTAGCAGAATTTCATGATTAAAATAAAATTCAGCAAATTAGAAATAGAAAGGAACTTTCTCAACATGATAAAGAGCATCTGGGGGAAACTCAAGCCTAGTATCATACTTGTAGTGAAATACTGAAAGCAATCTTTCTAAGATTAGGAACAAGACAAGGATAACCGTTTTTTCCCACTGCTTTTTAATACTGTATTGATAGTTCTGAGAAGAGCAATTACAAAAGAAACAGAAATAAAGTTATCCAAATTGAAAAGGAAGAAGTAAATCAATCTCTCTTCACAGGTGACATGATCTTACATATAGACAATCCTTTAAAATTTCCACCAAAATATATTACAACAAATAAACAACTGCAGAAAAGTTTCAGGATACCTATTCATTAAATGGTGCTGGGAAAATTGGATGGCCATATGTATAAGCATAGAATTAGAATGATATTTCTCACCATATACAAAAATTAACTCGGGATAGATGGAATACTTAAACTTAAGACATAAAATTAGAAAAACTCAAGAAAACCTAGGAAAAATTCTTCCGGCCTAGGCAAAAAATTTATGGCTAAAACCTCAAAAGAAAATGCAATAAAAACAAAAAATCGACAAAGGCGACTTAATTAATCTAAAAACTTAACAAAAGAAATAACAAAGTAAACAGAAAACCTATAGAATGAAAGAGAATATTTGTGAACTATGTATCCAACAAAGGACTAATATCCAGAATCTATAAGGAGCTCAAACAGCTTAACAAGAAAAGACTAAATAGCTCCATTTAAAAGTAGGCCAACTGGCATGAGGAGACATTTTTGAAAAGAAGACATACCAATGACCAACAAACGTATAAAAAATGCTTAACATCACTAATCATCAGAGAAATGCAAATTGAAACCACCATAAGATACCATCTCGCACCAGTCAGAATGGCTACTATTAAAAAATGAATAACAACAGATGCTGGTGGGGATGTTGAGAAAAGGGAACACATATGCACTGTTGGTGGGAGTGTAAATTAGATCAACTCCTATGGAAAACAACATGGAGATTTCATTAAAAACTAAAAGTAGAACTACTATTCAACCCAGCAATCCCACTCACTACTGGGTATCTACCCAAAGGAAAAAAAGTCATTCTCCAAAAAGACATATGCACTCCTATGTTTATTTCAGCACTATTCATCAAAGTCATGGAATCAACCTAAGTGTCTGTCAACAGATATCTGCATTAAAAAATGTGGTACATATACACCGTGGAATACTATGTAGTCATAAAAAAGAATAAAAGCATGTCTTTCCCAGCAACATGGATGAAACTGGAGGCCACTATCGTAAGTGAAATAATTCAGAAACAGAAAATCAAATTCTGCATGTTGTCACTTACAAGTGGGAGCTAAACAGTATGTACATGTGAACTTAAATATAGAAATAATAGATACTTGGGGACTCCAAAGGGAGCAAGGAGGGAAAGGGATGAGGATTAAAATTTCCTACTGGATACAATGTTTCCTATTCAGGTGGTAGGTACACTAGAAGCCCAAACCTCACCATTATATAATATATCCATGTAACAAACCTGCACATGTACCCCCTTAATCTATAGAAATGAAAAATTGCAGTTTACAAAGTTAATACTCAAAATCAAATGGGGAAATGGGGAATGACTGATTAACAGGTATACAGTTACCTTTTAGGGTGATGAATATATTCTAGAACTAGATACTGATGATGATTGCACAATATTATGATGCGCTAAATATCACTAAATTTTACATTTTAAGTTGGTTAAAATGGTAAATTTTATGTTATGTGCATGCTACCAGGAAAAATAAAACCTAATCCTTCTGATCTTTATTGGTTGATTTAAATACCAACTTGGACACTTGCTAGGTGTGTGATCTTGGGCAAGTTACTAGCAACTCTAGGTCTCACTGTCCAAGACTACAAAATGGAGATAATACCAACCATGTAGGAATTTTCTAATGATTGCAAATAGTATATATGGATACAGTACTAACCTGAGCATTAACAGATATTCAGTAAATGGCAGGGGTGGTGGTAATACTCATGATTGTAATGGCATTGTATGATGTAATGTAATGGCATGGTACATCATTATAATAATGGTCTTTACTGGCAATTCTAAAGTCTAAAATTTAGCTTGGTCATCTAAAACAAAGACTAATTAAGTAGCATAAGACCTTTCTTGATTTCCTGCGAAGAAAGTTTTACTTCTTCATGAGAGAAAGTTAAAATTCTGTGTATTTCCAAAAGACTACATGGAAATGTGATTATGCATATATTATATGGTTTCTTACAGCTGTCTGCTTTTTTAATTGAGAGAAATGTACTTCACAAACAGCAGAATCTATGAATAAGTTGGATATATGCCTTATAGGACTTTTACAATTTACAATTTTCAAGCTCTGAAAAATTATAAAATCAGACGTCATCATCCATGATGGTCATGATCATTCCATGTGAGGCTATTCACTATTAACTCTGGAGCTTTTAAAATCTGAATTTAAATCTTTTTAAATCTGAAGGCCTCACGTAGGCTTCATTTGAGTATACATTTTTAGGTGTTTCAGTTTCTTGGAAGTGTTATTGAAATATTTGAGTGCCAACGATATGCCAGGCAGTGCAATGTGCTAAGTGTTGAAGAAGTATCATTGGTCAAAAATAAATGTAATTCCCTACCCACATGGAATATACAATCTACTACACAAGAAAGACATTAATAAAATTGCATCCAAATGTGTATTATTACAGCACTGATAGATAATATGAAGAAGCAGTACTTCTTCCAGAGAGGATTTGTACTAACAAGGGAGGTCTAAGATCAGTATTCAAAGAAGAGTAACAAATTCCAATAAGAGTACAAAATAATTGAAACAAGTTTAAGTTGTAACATTAGATTATATAGGTAATTCTATGCCTTTGGGAGTAGTAGGGACAAAACTAGAAATAAGAGCAAATGGAACTTCCAGAAGTGAAAGTACAATATATGTAATAAAAGATACACTGAATGGCATTAATAATTGATTAGAAACTATAGAAAAAAAGATCAGTAAGCTAGAAGGGATAGAAATAGAAACTATCCAAACCAAAACACAGAGGGGAAAAAAAAAGACTGAAAAAATGAAGTCATAATGAGTTGGAGGCATTATCAAGTTTTATAACACATACATCTTTGAAGTCCCAGGGAAAAAGAGATGGGAATACAGACACACACACACACACACACACACACATACACACACACACACACACCTGAAGAAGGTTAATAAACTTGGTTATATAAGTTTACTCTTTTCTTCTTGCTAAAAATGTTACAGTCTTGAAGTAATAAAACTGGTTTACTTGTGTGGAGAACGACTAGAAATGAATTTTCAAACAGCAGCTAAAGATACCGTTTGAATGTTGTATATATCACTAGAAAGTGGGCAGTCTCCTAAAAGACCTACTTTGATGTGGATATCATGCATTTAACTATATAAGATATGTTTATTTGTTTAAATATCAGGAATATTGCTTATCTGTGAGGAAAGGAAGACCTGGTTGAAGATGGGAGCTTCAAGGGTCTTAGTATTTATGGAATACCTATATTTTACAAAAAGCATCCCATTTAACCATCAGACCATCTCCATAAGTTAAGTCAGACCATTTTTACATTACAAATGGGGAACGAGGATCAAAGATTTAGCCCACACCACTTAGAGTAAGTAGCAATGTTGAGATTCAAATCCATGTCTATCTGGCTAACATAAAAATGAGAAATTTACTGACTTAAAATTATGCCAGCATCAAGTCAATGTAATGGTTTGAGTATTTTTTCTTGTTACTCTTCACTTACAGGGTTTATCACCAGGTAATGCCAATTGAAGCATTGTAAATCTGAAATTAATACTTAATCAATCATATTTAAACAAAAGTAAGGAGCCCAAGGATATATTTTTCCTAGTACTGCATCCGGAATTTTTTTTATGTAGCCTTTTTTCTTGAATAAAGACTCTCTTTTCAACCTCTGCCCACAAGAAAAGGCCAAGGATAGAACAAAAGAAAAGACGTTCATAAAATCTTAATGGAAAAAAAACATATGGAACCAACAGTGGCATTAATTCTTTTAAATATTTATTGTAATAGAGGAGATCTTTTATCCTGCTTTCTGAGAAGACAATATAAGCAGTCTACTAGACATAATCTCAGCATGCTTTATAAATTAAACTGGCTCCTCAATTATTTATTCATTTGAGAAAATAAAGATTTGCTGCCATTTCAAATTTTAAATCAGTAGTCGAAATGAGCAGCATGTCTTTCATGAATTTTATCCACTGGTCATTATTATTTCTTCATGTAACCTGTTTTTTTTCTAACATCACGTTTGTTCAGGTTGTCTAATTTCATTATTACATATTCAAAATTCATGTTGTTGTCCTAAGCATTATCATTTTTCAAATTAATTCAAATTTGGTCTAGATTTATAAACAAATTCACTTTCAGACTCCAATTTGTTTCAGAATTTATTTAGTCAACAAGATATTTGTACTGTAATTCATCACCAATAATAGGGATATGAATTGACTAATTAAAATAAAAAATTTGGGAGCCACTGAAGGAAACTGAACTCCATCTGAACATGATAGCAGAAGTCACTTGGGCTACGAGTGCAGTCTACCTTGCATTTCCAAACAGAAGAAAAGACTGTCAAATAATCAATGTTTATAATAGTAATACCATTACAAGGTATAGACCAGACCCATCCTGAGGATGGGAGCAGGCCAGGGAGAAGGCTGTGATTTCAGAGTAACCCCAACCCCATCCACAAATACCTCCATTAACCAATTATGTTGGCCATGAAATTCTGCTATTTCGAGATTTCTTTAATTTAAGGCTTTGGAGCCTAATAATACATTAACTCTGAGTAAAGTCATACTCTAAGCTTAATCAGGCTGATGGTGCTCATCATATCCTATCCTGAGAGCATGACTAAAGAGAAGTGGAAAAATGGTGAGTACAGTGAGATCCAGACAAAACGTAAGTGGAAGGCCAAAGATTCCAGAAACAAACCTAATTTTCACTTTGAAAACAAACCAAAACAAAACCCTTTTGGAAAGTAAGCTAAGGCTTCGTAAGTAGCAACACATGGAAGATAGGTCAGATTTAAAAGTCACAAAGGGAAGGTTGGTGGTTCAGAAACACTTTGGCAAATAAAGATCAGTTATTTTTTAAAAGTACATTAAGAAACCTTCAATCTTAGAACCTTTGCTGGGCCCTGTCAGTAGGCCAGATAGCTTGCTAGGTACTGGGCATACAAAGATTGCTGGTGGCCTCTCAATATTTCTTTCTTCTTCCTTAGTCACAGAACCCCAGTTGCAAGCTGGGTACATTACTACCCAAAGTTAAAACTACTGGCTGGCTTCGCAATTATTTTTTTCATTTGAGAAAATGAAGATGACAGTGTTATTTGCTACCATTTCCCAGTCTGCCTGGTGGCTGGTGTGATTCAGTTCTACACAGAGAGATGGAGAAGAGCACACTGTATAAAAGATCCTTGATGTTTGTTTGAAGGGAGTTGATTCAACTGTTTGTTGATTGGACATAACAAAACAGAGATGTTTCTGCAGCCCCTTAAAGATGAAAACTATGATGGCTTAGAAACATAGCAATATTGTTTTGAATATTGAATATAATTAATTTATAATAATTATAATTAATGGATTATAATTATTTAATTAGTATTTCTATTAATTATAGAATTAATGACAATACTAATTGTATGTGAACTAAAAGAAACATAGAAGGATCTTAGAGAATAAATCCTTACATGATAAGAAAAACCTTAAAAGAAGAATCAGCTCATTTAGTCATGAGTTTCATGTTGTGCCAAACCCACTTCTGTGAGTTTGCCTTAAGAATGAGAGAGAAGGGGAGGCCAAACTGACACTGAGCACCTAAGCTTGGTGTATTAAGTACTGTGGTAGGCACTGGATTTTTTTAAAAAGTGTTACCCCTAAAAGGCAAAGGAAAAATGACCAATTACAAAGCTACTGAAATGGTTCCTGCCCCAAGCAACCAAGCAAAACAATAAAGCAACACATGACAGTGGTAGTGAAGGCTCTATTCCTATTGAATCTAACTTGGTGATTAGTTGGATATGGAAAGATGAAAAAAGAAGAAGCAAGGATAAGTGTAAGATTTTGCTTGGAAGATTGGATGAGAACAGCTGGCAATATTAATTCTGTATGAACTCAAAGAATTTGTGTATATTTTGTAGGAGTCAGTGGATTTATAATTGAACAGGTTGGGTTTATTTCTATGTGATATCTGTTTTAAAGTATCTGGTGGTCAAGAGAGTTATCTTAAGATAAAGGGAGGCCAGGTGTGTTGGCTCATGCCTGTAATCCGAGCACTTTGGGAGGCCGAGGCAGGTGGATTATGAGGTCAGGAGTTCAAGACCATGTTCTTTTTGCTGTATCAATCTGTTTGGTCTCAGAGGAGTCAACATGACATTCCTAAAGAGTTTTGAATAAAGATGACTTCTGACCAGTACCAAACTCTCCAGGCACCAGGAACCAGAACCCATAGTCTAAAGGCTCATCATGTATGAAGAATTATAAATTATATCATCCTCTGGCTTTCTAGGGGGACTCCATATTTCTCTTTGGGTACATATATATAGTGTGTATATATATTATATATATTATATATATTAATATATTATTAATATATTTATATATTATATATAATATATATACACACTATATATATACATATATAATATATATTATCTATATATTTAATGAAGGTAGTATGGGAACATCACAGTTTGGAAATTAGACAAGTTTGGATTTGAATCCCAGATATGCAGTTTACTTGCTATGTAAATTTCAGCAATTGACTTAAAATGGATGCACTTTAGTTTTATCGTATATTAAATGGACAAAATTTACCTTGCCAGTTTGTTCAGGGGCTGTCTAAGCTTAGGCATCTTTTCCATAGTAGGTACTCAATAAATGTTAGCCCCTCCTTACTTCTTACCACAAGGGCACTGCTATCTATAAAATGAAACTTAATGCACGAAAATTAGAGAACAACAACAACAATAACAAAACTTCTTCCAGGCATGAATTTTGTTTCCCTTAAGAATAACAAAATACTGGTTGGGTGCAGTGGCTCATGCCTGTAATCCCAGCACTTTGGGAGGCTAAGGTGGGCAGATCACCTGAGGTCAAGGGTTCAAGACCCGACTGACCAACATGGTGAAATCCCGTCTCTACTAAAAATACAAAAATTACCTGGGCATGGTGGCAGATGCCTGTAATCCCAGCTACTTAGGAGGTTGAGGCAGGAGAATCGCTTGAACCCAGATGGCAGAGGTTGCAGCAAGCCAAGATCACACCACTGCACTCCAGCCTGGGTGACAGCACAAGACCCTGTCTCAAAAAAAAAAAAAAAAATGGGGGGGAGGGTAACAAAATACTGTCTTTATTACAAACAAATATATATTGCCCCCTTCTTTTTTTCATCTTTCTTACCCCAAATTTATCTTTACCCTCTGTATTAGTTCTTGCACTACTATAATGACATACCTGAGACTGGGTAGTTTATAATGTAAAGGGATTTAATTGATGCACAGTTCTATTAGCTATACAGGAGGCATAACTGGGGAAGCCTCAGGAAACTTGCAATCATGGCAGAAAGTGAAGAGGAAAGAGGCACGTCTTCAAGTGGCTGGCAGGAAAATAAGAGGTGTGGGAGGTGCTACACACTTTTACAACAACCAAATCTTGTGAGATGTTACTCACTATCACAAGGACAGCAAGGAAGAAGTCTGCTCCCATGATTAAATCACCTTCTACCTGGCCCCTCCTCCAACTCTGTGAATTACAGTTTGTCATGGAATTTGAGGGCGACATAGAACCACACCATATCACCTTTCTAATTTCCTCATGAATTTATGTGGCACCTCAACTACTACTCTGCAGTATTTCTGCCAAGACTGGACAAAGGGCAACATGAGTGAGGTACTAGATAAGAATCCCATTTCCTCTACATCCTTAATCTTGCTATAGTGTTACCCTAAGGGCTGAATTCCAACAGCAGGGAAAGAAGATAGAAAATAATATTTTTTATTGATCTCTTCCTTTGCAATTTTCTTTCTTCCTTCAGTTTGGCAGCAGTCATGTCAAGGGTAGCGGTGGAAAAATTAATGGCTTCTCTCTGTGATCTGTGTTTTATAACATCTCTATACTCCTTTTTCTTCCTCCCTTTTTACTAGATTCCCAAAAGAAAAGCAAAGGTGACAGATTAGTATACTTATCTGTGTGTCAAACATACAAAATAATAATGGTTCCGTGTAGACTATAATAATAATAATAATAATAATAATAGTAAGAGCAACAATAATGGCCAGCATTTTTCAAGCTTTTAGAATGTATCAGATATTATTCTAAGGGCCTTATACCCATTAACTCATTGAATCTTCAGACAAATCCTATTGAATAGGCACTAGTATTATGCCTATTTTGTAGAAAAGAAAAAAATCTCTCTGACTATAATACTGAATTTATCTGTTTCTACTTGTAACTGTGTCAGTTTTTGACTCAGGTATTTTGATGCTATTTTTAGGTACATACACATTAAGGATTGTGTCTTAGTCCATTCAGGCTGCTATAACAAAAAAAACAATGCATTGGATGGTTTATAAGCACACATTAATCTCATATTCTGGAGACTAGGAAGTCCAAGATCAAGGTGCTGGTAAATTCAGTGTCTGGAGAAGGTCACTTCCTGGTTTGTTGGCCCCCTGCTTTTTAGCTTGTCCTTAAGTGGTAGAAGGGAAAAGGAATCTTACTGGGATCTTCTTATAAGGCCAATAATCTAATTTTAAAGGATTAGTCCTCCTGACCTAATCACCCACCTTGGCCATACTTCATGGTACCCTCTAATTTTGGAATTAAGATTACAATATTTAAATTGTGTGCTGGGTGGAGAGTGGAGTAGGGACACAAACATTCAGACCATAGCAGAGTGTTACATCTTCTTGGATAATTGACTCCATTATCATTATATAATTCTTCAATTTATTCATGATACCTTACCTTGCCCTGTTGTCTGCTCTGTCTGAAATTAAGAGATAGTCCCATTTTCTTTTGATTAGTGGTAGTGGGGCATATTTTCCTGTATCTCTTTACTTTTAACCTACAAGGGTCTTTATATTTAAAGTGAGTTTCTTGTAAAAAGCATATGGCTGGGTTTTGGTTTTTGAACACTATGACAATATCTGTCTTTTAATTGCTATATTTAGGCCATTGATGTTTAAGTGATTATTGATACAAGTGTGTGACATGGAACACATTTGAAACTTTTCTATTTGTTGCCCATGTTCTGTTTCTGTTTTTCTCCCCCACAGTTTTCTGCCTTTTGTAGTTATTACCAAATATTTATGATTTCCTTTTCTCTCCTTTATTAATATATCAGTTATATTCCTTCTTAATCTTTTCTTAGTGGTTTCCCTAAAGTTGGAATATGTGTTTACAGCCAATCCAGGTCCACTTTCAAATAACACTATGCCATTTCATGGGTAGTGAGAGTAACTTAAAATAATAAAATAATCCTAATTCCTCCCTCCTGTCCTTTGCAACATTGCTATCATTTATTTTACTTATACATAATCATATAAATACATAGGTATATATACCTAAATACATTGTTGCTATTATTTTTAAAGAAACCATTATATGTTATATCGATTAAAATAAGAAAAACAAAAGCTTTTATTTTACTTCTTATTCATTCTCTAATTTCTTTATGTAGATCCAAATGTCTGACCTATATTATTTTCCTTCTTTCTGAATAACTTTTAACATTTCTTTGAAAGCAAGTCTTTTGGCAACAAATTCTCTCAATTTTTGTTTTTTTAAGAAAGTCTTTATTTCTCCTTCATTTGTGAAGGATAATTTTATAGGGTAAAAAATTATAGATTGGTGGAGTTGTTTTTCTACCAAAATGTTAAATACTTCACACTACTCTCTTCGTGCTTGCCTGGTTTCTGAGAAGTCAAGTGTAATTCTTGTCTTTGATCCTATATAAGTGTTTTTTGTTTCTTACGGCTTGTTTCAGGACTCTTTTCTTATCTTTGATTTTCTGCAGTTTGAAAATGGTATGTCTATGTGTATTTTTGTTTTCATTTTTTTGTTTTTGGCTTTTATCCTGATTGGTTCTCCAGGCCTACTGGATATGTGGTTTGGTGTCTGACACTAATTTGGGGAAATTATCAGTTGTTATTCTGTCACACATTTCTTCTGTCCCTGTCTCTCTTCATTTTCCTTCTGATATCCTCATTATGTATATGTTATATCTCTCATAGTTGTCCCACAGTTCTTGAATATTCTGTTCTGGGAGTTGTTTTTCAGTATTTTTTTTCTTTTTTCTTTTTTAGTTTTGGAAGTGTCTATTCCATACCCTCAAGCTCAGAGATTCTTTCCTCAGCTGCATCCAGTCTATTAATACACCCATCACAGGCATTCTTCATTTCTGTTGCAGTCTCTTTGGTCTTTAGCATTTCTTTTTAATGTTTTCTTAGAATTTCCATCTTTCTGCTTACATTATCTATTTGTTCTTGCATGTTGTCTATTTTTTTCCATTAAAGCTCTTAGCACAAAAGAAATCCTGATGTGTTAATGCCACAATTCCTGCTATATTTGAATTTTCTTCTGATGTCTGTTCAATATCTTCAAACTGTATGTTTTGCCAGGAATATCATAGTAATATTTCATTAAAGGTTGAACATAGTCTACTGGGTTGGAGAAACTGCAATGAATTGGTCCTGAATAATGTAGTGGTAAGGTATGTGTTTGAATATGGGGTGTGAAGTGTTCTATAGCTTTATGATTAGCTTTGTCTTTTGGTGAACCTGTGCCCCTAGACTGTGAACTTAGCCAGTACTTTTCAGCTTCTTCCCCCTTAGATAGGATGAAACGTTTAGAGTAGTGAGAGTTGAGTATCTCCCTTTCCTCACATAAAAGGCTAGACGGGGCTGGAATTGGGTATTTTCCTTCCCACAAGTAGGTTAGGTTCTGAAATAACCCCAGCGGGTTAGACACTAGTAAAATACTGTAGTTTCTCCTAAGGACATGCCTTATGAAGAAGAACAAAATCATTTGGTATATTTTGGAATAATTCTTTTTCTGAAGCATGAGGGGAATTTTCTGATACTCTTTATGAAGAACCAATAGAACTCCAAAAGGTAAAAAGTCACAAAAATCTAAGTGTAGCTCTATGACTGAAGTTTTTAACTTTCAGAGTTGTCCACTCTGAGCTTCCAGAATTTCACCAATTGTAGTTTATGTTTTCTTACTATGGCATTGGTTCTTGTGGAGGTTTCTGCTTTGAGGTTTCTGCTCTAGTAACCTGTGATTCTCTTTGTCTGTCTGTTTCTGTCTCCACTTTTGGGGGTGGCAATTTACCCTGTGACTTCACTTCTCTGGGGAATCTAACACCTAAGAATAGTGGTTGATTTTCCCATTTATTCAGCTCTTTACATGTTGATAGGAAGAAATAACAACCTCCAAGCTCCTTGTGTGTTAGACAAAACACCAGAAGTGGTAGAAATTAAACAGAGGAAACAATGCCGCAATGTACATACAAATGCATGTGTCTTTATATCAGTAATGGGATTGCTGGGTCAAATGGAATTTCTATTTCTAGGTCCTGGGGGAATCACCACACTGTCTTCCACAATGGTTGAACTAATTTACACTCCCACAAACTGTAAAAGTGTTCCTATTTCTCCACATCCTCTCCAGCATCTGTTGTCTCCAGATTTTTTAATGATCTACCATTCTAACTGGCGTGAGATGGTAGCTCAGTGTGGTTTTGGTTTACATTTCTGTAATGACCAGTGATGATGAACATTTTTTCATGTTTATTGGCCTCATGTCTTCTTTTGAAGTGTCTGTTCATATCCATTGCCCACTTTTGAATTGGGTTGTATTTTTCTTGTAAATCTGTTTTAGTTCTTTGTAGATTCTGGATATGAACCCTTTGTCAGATGGGTAGATTGCAAAAATTTTTTTCCCATTCTGTTAGTTTCTAGTTCACTTGAATGATTGCTCCTTTTGCTATACAGAAGCTGTGGAGTTTAATTAGTTCCCATTTGTCTATTTTGGCTTTTGTTGCCAATGCTTTTGGTGTTTTAGTCATGAAGTCCTTGCCTACGCCTATGTTCTGAATGGTTTTGCCTAGGTTTTTCTTCTAGGGTTTTTATGGTGTTAGGTCTTATGTTTAAGTCTTTCCTCCATCTGGAGTTAATTTTAGTGTAAGGTGTCAAGAAGGGGTACAGTTGCTATTTTCTGCATGTGGCTAGCCAGTTATCCCAACACCATTCATGAAACAGGGAATCCTTTCCCCACTGCTTGTTTTGTCCTTTGTAGGGACGTGGATGAATCTGGAAACCATCATTCTCAGCAAACTGACACAAGAACAGAAAATCAAACACTGCATGTTCTCACTCATAGGCCAGTGTTAAACAATGAGAACACATGGACTTGAGGGGGGAGCATCACACACTGGGGTCTGTTGGGGGGAACTAAGGGAGGGACAGCAGGGGGTAAGGAGGTTGGGGAGGGATAACATGGGAAGTAATGCCAGATATAGGTGATGGGGGGATGGAGGCAGCAAGCCACATTGCCATGTATGTACCTATGCAACAATCCCACATGATCTGCAATGTACCCCAGAACCTGAAGTGCAATAAAATATATATATTTTTAAAAATAAATAACATAAAATAAACAGAATAAAGAACATATCCAAGGTTACATATGTAAAAAGGTTACACTGACTCAAAACTAATGTCAGATCCCACTCTCAACCACTGCCCTAAGCTGATCTCAGACCAGTCTGCTTTACTTAAGAAGTGTATATTGGTTATGTGTGAGCTCTAGAGCTAGATTCTTTAGGTATAAATCCAGTTACATCACTTTTATTAGTTGTATGACTTTTTGCATAAGATTGTTGTAGGTATTAAGTGAGTTAGTTTCTGAAATGCACTTACAACAGTGACTAGAAGTGAGAAAACACTCACTAAATGGTGGCAGCTTTTGGTACTGCATGAAAGAGCCAGCATTCTCATCCCTCAAACACCATGAAAAATGCACAAATGTGGTATGGTGAATTTGTGGCATCTCCTCTGGAAATTTGGGTGGAAGAGATCTTCAAGCATCTGTTTTCTTGACATGCTGTACTCTCTATAGTTTCTTGCTCTTCAAAGTCTGATACATTAAACCAAGAACATTGGCGTGTCCTGGGAGCTAGTAACGATGAAAATTCTCAAGTCCCATTCTAGACCATTTGAATCAGAATCTGCATTTTAACAACATTCCCAGGTGATTAATTGATGCATTTTAGTTTAAGACTCTGATAAGCATAGTGGTTAAGAGAATAGGCTTTGAATTCAGACTCAGTTGCATCAGAAGCTAAGTTCTGTCAACTATAAGCTCTGTAATGTTTGAGCAGTTTCCTTAACTGTCTGTGCCTGATTTCCTCCACTATAAAATTGGAATAATAATAATACCTCTCTCACAGGGCTGTTGAGCAGATTGGCGCACAGTAGGTGATCAGTAAACAAATGTTATAGCTAGATTGCTACCATTATCATTAAAGTGTCAAGGTTGAAACAGGCCAGGTGAAAACCTATCCCCATGAAGTCGGCATGTGGGGGAGAGAGGACACTTGAGGATGGATCAAGTCTGGAGGGTCACAGCCTAGATACTTTATTCAACTACAGTGGAGAGCAGAGTATCATCACAAGGAATGCTTAGATCACATGTGAAACAAAAACAGCATAAAGTTGAAATTGTTAGGCCAAGACATAAGGACAAGAACAAGCTGAAGGTTAGAAGGAAGGACCAAGAGAGAACTGAGTAGGGAGTGTGACTTCTGGTTCAGAGAGAAAACCTAGTCTCCAGCACTGGTACAACCATGTGGTATGATCGTGTTCTCACGCACTTGGATCACATGGCCAGAATAATAAAGGGAACTCCTTAAAGGTACTGCATGGGCTCTGCCAGCACCACTCTCAAATGCCACACACCTGGTTTAGAACACGCCCAAGGACATCGATCCACCTCATCTACTGTATGCTTAATACATCCCAGGAACAATGATCTAAAGCAGGGGTTCACTGGGTGCAAGAGGAGGAATTCATTCCATATTAACATACATTTACTCTTCCATTTCTGCTTCAGAGTGCATGAGATTTGACCATCATTAAACAGAAACACATTTTGAGTATGCAATCCAAGGAGCTATTTTTTCCCCAATCTGGTGGGCTGAAAAATATTTATTCTCCCTGAAGGATGGAATGGTAACCTCCCTGGTTTAGCTTCTTGCAATAACACTCCCTAAGGGTTAATGTGCTATTAATATAGCAAAAAAAAAAAAAGAAAGAAAGAAAGAAAGAAAGAAAGAAAGAAAGAAAGAAAGAAAGAAAGAAAAAGAAATCCCTTTAAATAGCAGCTTATGGTTTGTTTTTTTTTTATTTCTCTCCTGCAAAAGCTGATTTACTGTGTGTTTCTTCCATCTGGCAGGAAGCTAATCTGAATATGAATCAATCCTTGCAAAAATAACTGCAGGAAATTTTAGACATTCATAACTTTCCATAGTTTTTTTCTTTAACAATAGCATTTTTGTCATTCTTTCAGTTGTGCAGTTTTTCCATTGAAATGAAGTATGACTATTTAAGGAATTCTGCCACCTCATCCTCAATGCCTCCTTTACTGTTATAGATTCACATTGCTCATCTTCTAGATATTTGCACATAAATGCGTAATTGCTGTTATCCCAAAAAGTTTTAATCATGAGGGGAAAACAGATTAATGTGATGTTCCCAACTGGATAAGCAAAATAACAAAAAAGATGATTCTCAAATATCTAATTCTTCTTTCTATGTAGTATATTTTGTAATAATGATGTTTTCTTCTAATACCGGCTCTATCAATTACTATTTCTAGAGCTGCTAAACAAAATGGGACAAAAAAAAAAGCTATCTTATAAATGTAGACTGCAGTCTTCAACAGATAATGTGGCATTTTCAAAATAATTGGTTGTCAACCTTTGCCACATTGTGGCACACCATAAACATAATGTTTGTACAGTATTCTAAGGTAAATAGATGAGGCTGCTTGGGCAGGAAATGACTGGCCCATGGACTCCAGCTGCCCCAGGTTCCATCAGACCACCCGAAGGCTTGGGGAGTAAATACCGCATTATACCCACAAACATTTTCAGCAAGTACACAAGCTCTGCTCATGGTAAGTTCCTCTGAACTTAAAATTAGTGAAGGAAAATGTGTACCATTAGAAAATTGAAGTCACATCATCCAGACTAATGCATGAGTGTCTTTGGCAGAATTTCTAGACAAAGGCTATATGGCCAAGTCACTCCACTTTATATTAACTTGCCCAATATGACTGGCTAATCCAGCATTTTCCAAACTGTGTTTCATAGAATGCTAGTATTCCATGAGATATTATTAGACACTAAAGAAATGTCCTGGCCAGGCGCAGTGGTTCACGCCTGTAATCCCAGCACTTTGGGAAGCCGAGGTGGGCAGATTAACTGAGCTAAGGAGTTCAAGACCAGCCTGGGCAACATGGTGGAACTCCGTCTCTACTAAAATACGAAAGATTAGCTGGGCGTGTACATCTAATCTCAGCTACTTAGGAGGCTAAGGTAGGAGAATTTCTGGAACCCGGGACGCAGAGGTTTCAGTGAGCCAAAATCACACCACTGCACTCCAACCTGGGCAACAAGAGCAAGACTGTCAAAAAACAAAAACAAAACAAAAAACAAACAGACAAAAACAAGAAATTTCCTTCCTGTAGTCAAATAATTTTGAGATTTAGTGAGTGAAACGTATTTCATTACTGTTAAGACTTTCTGATCTCTTTCACATCCTAATGTGATTTGTGAATTTCGAAAAAAAATAAGATAGAGCTGATTGGCAACATAAGGTTGTGCAGATTGTACATTGTACAACTCTAGAGGTAAATGTTCACATTGTAACCTATTATATGACACTCATTTAAGCAGTGTACAACCTCTATATGGCAGCACTAGAATATAACATGCAATATTTTTCATATATATTTGACCATGGGAGATTTTTCCAGAATACCTGTTAATGTCTACTAGAGCACATTTGGTTCTGTATGAACTCCACTGATCATCTTGTTTGTTTTGCTACCTTTCCAGCATTCTATGTTCTGAGTAACTCCACTCCTTCTTTTTCCCAGTTTGTGCTTTCTCTTATCCCTGTGAGGAAAGAACATGGTCTTTGATGTCACCCCAGCCTGAGTTCAATACCAGCTCTGTCACTTATTTACCAGCTCTGGGCCTTGGTGCTATCTGCAAAGTAGAAATAGTATCATGCACATTACAGGGTGATTGTGTGGATTAAATGAGCAACCATATGTAAAGGCTCAGTACAGACCCAGACATCCCTTATCTTAAATGCTTATGACCAGAAGTGTTTCAAATTTTTGATTTTTTTGGATTTTAGAATATTTCTATTATATTTACCAGTTGAGCATACCGAATTCAAAATCTGAAATTCAGAAAGCATTTTCTTTGAGCATCATGTTGGTACTCAAAAAGTTTCAGAGCTTGGAGCATTTCAAATTTGGTCTGTGTTAGAAGCAAATTTTCTGTGCCGCAAAAGAAATAGCAAATAACACTGGAACACACATTTTCTCAGCAAGGCAATTTTTACTTCTATAGATGGGTAACTCTCATGGATGGAGCAATGGCAAGTGCACATCAGACAAAGGAGAGCAGGGGTTTTTAATTCCTAACACAGCTGGCCTTAGCTGCTGTGTCATTCCCCTATTGGTTGTGGTCGGACCACACAGTCTATGCTAAATGCAATTAGTTAATTTGAAGGGTGCAGGGAGGGAGTTACACTGGCAGGAAGAACAGTTTCAGCAGGAGGAACTATTGTGGCAGGAGAGGTAATCTGCAGGGTTAGTGCAATGTGGGCTGTATAGACAAGGACTGTCAGGGAAGTTGCTTACTGAGACCAGGGCAGGAAGACATAGAGTGAGGAAGTCTGGCCTTGAAAGCAGGGAACAAAGAACAAGGAAACTTAAACAAGCTAAGCCTTTGAAGAAGAAATTCTTACTGTATTTAACAACGTGTTCAACCTGTATACAACAAATGTTCCTCTTCATCATCAGTGCTTTTGCTAAAGTTCCCACTGCCTGCAACATGTTTCTGTGCTCAGTCTTTCCTTAAAGGAATATCTCATCTACAAAGGCTTCCTGATGCAGCTTCTCCCTTCTTCAACCTCTATAGCACTTTGTAGTTCATTCAAAGGTGTATTCTAGGATATTATTTCTGATAGAATAATTTTGACCAATTTTTCATCTCCCTTGCTTGAGTGTGAAATCTTGAGGGCAGCAATATTGCCTTGTTCACCTTTGATCCTTAACAGAACCTGGGATATCTTATGTTCTCAGTAGCTGTTTGTATAATCTAGTGAAATAAAAATAATAAAGTAGCTGGCAGGTAGCCACAGTATTTTTCACTGAGGAGGTGTTGATAATAGCTCTTCTTGGCTGACTGGATACACATTATTGCCCGGGCAAAAATTTATCTACTGGTTTGCATAGACAGTCACAGCAAATCATAAAGATATATCTTGCATAGCACAAAGAAGACATAGAGGTTTAAATTGCACAAATGTGTTGTACAATTAACATCTTCTATAAAATAAAGGCCTTGAAGCATAGCGTTGATGATCAATCTCATAACTGATTAAAAATTCAAAAATAAAGCAAATGCTTTAGAAGAGAGTCCCAGACTCAAAGATCAATATATATGAAATCCCTGTTCCTTAAGTTCTGTTCAACTGCTAATCTATACTAAACAATAAGCTAACTAAACCTCTTTAGAAATTTCCATTAAGATGATGCATTTGCTTACATTGCAATAGTACTGTTTTGAGTATATTTAGACAGCCCATTTTTACATCAATAAAATATGAATTATCTATACCCAGCATTATATTTTATTCAGGTTCTTATGCTAAAATGTTTTTAAATGAGATGTATATGTCCAAAATAAGTTGCATGTTAGCTTTTCAAAAAACAATTTTGTTATAAAGACGTAAGGTAAATTCAAACAACCTTGTAAAGTGGGGCTACATTTATCGATAGGAATTAGATACTTTAGGAAGAAAATCCAAGATCAAGAACATCTTTTTAAATAATGTCAGAAGGATTTTTTTTACAAAAATTACCTGGTTAAGACATACAGTTATATTTCTTAACAAGTGTTTTGGCCCTTGACACCTTATCTGAAGAGCAATTTATCAGAAAAGCACAAAACTATAATTGCTAAAGGTGTTCATAACTTCCATAACAATTGATTAATTTCTATGACAGCATGATATCAAAATGCCCCCATACAATGTGTCAAAAATAATAATGTATAAGCATGTGAATTGTTTTAATTTATAATTCCAAAGAGCTGCAGGCTTTATTCACTGCACTATGGACTACGCCATGGTAACCTCTGCGACCTGCATGTACACTCCAGATGAGTTCCTGAAACTAGAAAGACTGAGGTAACTGGAAAACCACAAAAAAGAGAAGAGTGATCAACCCCTGCAGTGCCTAATTAACTTTGAGACATTCTTCTATTGTTCTTTATTCCCACCTCAACTGATAAGGCAACTGGACTTTGTAACTGACCTTGGTCAACCTTGAGACTCCAGACCCTACAACCCCATCACAGCTTGAAAAAACTGCCCTGATCTGTAACTTCTGTAACTTTCCACTGCCTACCCCAAACCTACAAAACCAGCTCCTATTTCACTGCCCTCCACAGACTCTCTATTCAGACTCGGCCTGCCCACACCCATGTGAATAAACAGCCATGTTGCTCATACAAAGCCTGTTTGGTGGGGGTGTTCTCTTCATTCAGAGTGCACTTTTTAACAATATTCCTTCACTGAAGGCAGATCTTTGTAGGGAGTCATTCTAATGAGAAGACTCTTGATGAACTTGGAAGTTGAGCGAGAGAAAAAGGACAGTGTTGAGGGTGTAAACCCCAAATATCTGACATAGTTCTCAGTTAATTTAGAAAGTTTACTCTGTCAAGGTTAAGAACACACCCATCACGCAAACTCAGGAAGTCCTGAGACTTGTTCTCAAGGTGCTTTGGGGTACAGTTTGCTTTTATACATTTCAGTGGGACATAAGACTTCAATCAATATATGTAAGATGTTTGGTTGAGTCTAGTAAGGCAGGACAACTGGAAGTAGGGGCTTCCAGGTTAGAAGTAGATAAGAGACATTCTTTTAAATCCTTGTATTCAGCCTTCCACAGAATACACAATTTAGTCTGGCTCAGTAAATCTACATTTTTTTTTTTCACATGGAAAATAGGGTAGAGGAAGTAATCAGATAAGCATTTGTCTCAGGTGAGCCTCCTAGAGAGATGACTTTGAATAGAATGGGAGGCAAGTTTGCCTTAAGCGATTCCTAGCCTGACTTTTCCCTTTGGCTTAGTAATGTTGGGGGTCCCAAAATGTATTTGCCTTTTACATTTCTCCCCTTTTCTTTTTAAAATATTTTGGAGAAAGAAAGCATTTTAGAAGAAAAACACGTCTCTTGTCTTAGGTTTAGTCTGATCTCACATGGCTAGGATGGTTTATTCCTACATGGGTAGGTCCCACATTATGAGGAAAGCTCATTTTTAGAAAGTTTTGAAGTCTCATATTCTAATAAGAAAAAAAGGGACGGGAGAGGAAGGAAGAAAACAACAAACGAAAGGAAAGAACAATTCTGGAAAATTAATATAGGCCATATTACGCTGAAGTCCATACATCAGTAGGCAGATATGAAAGTGGCTTATGTATGTAAATAGGTTGCTGTTATTTTCTTCTGAAGTTTAAGTTGTTTAGCATCAGTTTGCAGGGCTTTAAGAAAGCACAGCTTAGTTTTCAAATTAGAAAAAATGGGAAAAAATTGAAAACATTATTTTGGAGACTTGTAGCCAGGAAAAATTTTAGAATTCATTCCAAACTGTAGAAAATAATAAAAATTGAAAAACATTAAGCAGGATTAGAATCTAATAACAGGTGTACTGTAGCTTATTTTGAAAGATAATTTTTCTCTCTACAGTCTCCCATTTTTATTAAAAACAAACCATAGTAGGCTTCAGTCTTATACTTGACCTGATTATGGTATAAAGTGCATCAAGAGTAATCATTTTTCACACAGGCTTTTTAAATTGGCTTTGATGGAACTCTGATCTATAAGGAATCTTAGATAAGACTTTTTTTTTTTTAAAGCCAAGCCCAGCCATGGGTTTGTACCCTCAAATACCTATGAGTTGAGTAAATTACTTTTCTCTTGAGGTTGCAAGGTAACTGGGGGCTCCTAGGCCTTTTAAAAAGTGAAATTCTTCACTTACCACAGGTCAGAAACCCTATACAGGGACTGTGCAGTCAAGCTATGAGGCCAGTTTTCCCAAGGGGCTTTTATTGGCTCTATAAGTCAAGCTCGATTTCTTGAAGGAAAACACACCATTCCAGTCAAAGCCTTGATAAAACAACCAGTTTCTCCAATTGTGTCCTGTTGCTGTAGCAGGAGCAGCCACAGGAAAGGATCTCTCAGACACCGGATGCAGGAGGAAGGAATTTGTATTACAGCTGAAAGCTTTGTTGGCATGCGTGCCTAATAGCAAAACTCGTCCAACCAAGGAAGGTTCAGCCTTTATATAGGCTTATACTTTAGATGCTACACGTGGAAGAATCTTAAGTTCATAGTTTTAGGAATTACATATGAAAGGGTTTCAGTTCATAGTTTCAGGAATTACATATGAAAGGGGTTTCAGTTCATAGTTTCAGAAATTACATATGAAAAGGGTTTCAGTTCATAGTTTCAAGAATTACATATGAAAAAGGGTTTCAGTTCATAGTTTCAAGAATTACATATGAAAAGGGTTTCAGTTCATAGTGTGCGACCCGCAGAGACCCTTCCCGAAATAATTCAGTCCAAGGAACCGCTGGGCCGAGTCCAGGTTTATTGGGATCTGCGGGCAACCCAGGCGGGAGGGGAGCTGAGCTGCACCCAGCAGCTGCCGGAGAGGGTTTTTATAGGGAGGGGGCCTGCTTAGGTGAGGTGTTGTGAAGTGATTGGTGGCGGTTGGGCATGGGCGGAGGGGGAATATTGTGGCGTGCAGGGATTGGTTTAAGCTTTGGCGGGCTAAAGTGGGAGATGATTGGCTTGCCTTGTCGCTGGGAAGGCGGAACTCTAGAGGTAGCCCGTACAGGTGAGGTGTCATGGAGTGATTGGTGGAGGTTAAGCAAAGAAGAAGGAAGAGCCATGTGGCAAGGGGGATGGGCTAGGTAACAAGGAGAAGGAAGAGCCATGTGGCAAGGGGGATGGGCTAGGTAACAAGGAGAAGGAAGAGCCATGTGGAAAGGGGGATGGGCTAGGTAACAAGGAGAAGGAAGAGCCATGTGGAAAGGGGGATGGGCTAGGTAACAAGGAGAAGGAAGAGCCATGTGGAAAGGGGGATGGGCTAGTCCTGTTGCTGGGCAGACTAACCTCCAGAGGCGGCCTGCTGGATGTGGGTCCCGGGTATGGGGAATGGGCTCTTTCTACCTAACACATAGTTTTGGTAATTACATATGAAAAGGGTTTCAGTGCATAGTTTCTGGAATTACATATGAAAGGGTTTCAGTTCATAGTTTCAGGACTCACATGTGAAAAGGTTTCTGGTTAGATCTTATTTTAAGTACAAATCGTGCCTTCTGAAGTTTCCCCAAGGCCTAGCCTGTTGTTTTCAGGAAGAAGATTCAGGAGGCGCCAGCTGGCCTGCTCTCTCTTCTATTGAGATGCACAGTGGATGTGACAGAGGGGGAGGGAATCCTAAATGCCTGGGTCTCCCTCTTCATCACAAAAGAAAACATTCTTGTTGCACTTATGCAAATAACTGTATTGCCATAAGTTAAAAATAGTCACAAATAATTTTCCAGATTCCAGAGGAATTAGGTAGAAAGAAATATGCTCCATATTTTGTTCACAAGAGTATACTTTATTCAGTTGTTAAAAGCTATAAGTAGCTTAAAAGAAGTTTTCTGTACTCTGAAAAACAAAATGAAGGATCAGAAAAGTTTTAAGAAAAAATTAAAAAGATTACTTCAGTGTTCTATAATATTAGTTCAGTTCATACAGTTAACTCCTGTTCTGTTTGATATTCGTGAACTTTTCAGCTCTCTGTGAGAGTCTTGAAAGTTTTTTCCTTTATTCTAATGTCATAATTTCCAAAGGTATTAGAAACCCACATTTAAGAGCAACTATCAAAGTTCTATAGTTAATTACAAACCATGTTTTGTAGAGGATAAAAACAAGACAACATTTGTCTGTGGATGACAAAAAGTTTTAGGACAGCAATTATTAAAACCACAATTGGCATGGAAATTTTGGTTACTTCTGTAGCATGCAATGTAATATAAAAATTATAATTAATAACATACACCAAGTTATATCAGAATTATGAGTTTCTTGTAATTTTGGAAGACATATCAATAACATTTATACAAATACAGCCCAAAGAAAGTCAAACACCATTTTATATTTGACAATGCTTCTTATATGATTTTTATACCAAATAAGCCAAATATGTTTTTTTTGGACTTCAGAGGACTAATATCAAAAAATTAATGAATAACCAAGTTAGAATTTGACTTTGGAAAGTTTGTCAAATATGGAAAGTTTAAAATGCTTGATATCACGAAATAAGATCACAGGTCATTGTAAAGTAAGTCATTCATTTAATCAAAGCGATAACTCAGATTTCAAAACAAACGTGAACATCTTTATTCTTTGAGAGAAGAGACTTAATATCCCAAACAATAAGTCCCAATAAAAACATTATGAGGTAAATTAAATTTGGTGAGATTTCTTTGAAATTTTATGAACAACCAATAAAAGTTTAATCATTTTGACTATAAAATATAATATCTATAAACCTTCTTGTAACCTTTATAATTGTATTAAGGAGTGGGTTAATGCACAAGAAAGCCTTGATAAACTGACACAGCAACCTAGATGTTGGTTTTGTATTAATGGGCCTTTGATATTAATGGTTAACTCCTAGAGAAACTGAACTACTTTTCTATTAATATCAACCCTTACAATCTCATACGCCCACCTCTTCCACAATAGTCCTTGGGCCTTGAGGAGTTGAATAGTTTTAATTTCTGACCCTGCATGTCACGAACAGTTTATTTTGATTAACATCTTCTACTGGGCCTTAAGGTAAGGCCATAATTGCTATCAGTGTTTAAGATATAGCCAGACTTGGTGTCCTTTTTAGACCCAGGAGTTAAAGACCTGTAACTCAATAGCACAAGGATTTTAAAAGCACATACAGAAAGTTACACAGATGTAATAAACTTAATTTAAAAAAAAAAAGTTATCTGTTTTTTCTTCTACATAATCCAAAACTATAATAATGACATAGGAATTATTTTGATAAAATGTATAAGAATGACATAGGAATTATTTTGATAAAACGTATAATAATGACATAGGAATTATTTTGATAAAACGTAACTTTTAGGCCAGTTACCAATAAGCAAAAGAAAAGACCATCTGCAGGGCACAGAATATTATATTGGAAGAAAACATTATTTTTGGACCTTTAAGAAAAAATTTTGGCCTGGCATGGTGGCTCATGCCTGTAATCTTAACAATTTGGGAGATTGAGGTAGATGGATCACTTGAGGTGAAGAGCTCGAGACCAGGCTGGCCAACATGGTGAAAACCTGTTTCTACTAAAAATACAAAATTTAGCTGAGCATGGTAGCAGGAGTCTATAATCCTGGCTATTCAGGAGGCTGAGGCAGAAGAATCTCTTGAACCTGGAAGGTGAAGGTTGCAGTGAGCCAAGATTGTGACACTGCACTCCAGCCTGGGTGACAGAGTGAGACTCCACCTGAAAAAAAAAAAAAAAATTTAGTATCTGGCCACAACGAACAGTTAGAACACTTACATGAGCTGAAAATGAGTTGAATGAGAGAGTTTTTCTTTTGCACCTTTTAAAAAGGGAGAGTAAACCAAAAATGGTGAGTTGTGATAAAAGTCAAATGTTGGGTTAAAAATAATTAAAAATAATTTATTAAGAGTAAATGAAATCCTTAAGAAAATTTTATTGATCTAATGAATTTTTTAGTGTGTTTTTATATCATAACCTAAATCTAGAAAGGCTATTATAAATAATTTCCCTTTAACTATAGACAACTTTATACAAATCATTTATAACTGCTCGTACTTCCTTTTGTATCTTTTTCTCTTTCTTTTTTCCTTTGAGACAGAGTCTTGCTCTGTCATCCAGGCTGGAGTCATGCAGTGGTGCCATTTCGGCTCCCTGCTACCTTCACCTCCCACGTACAAGCAATTCTCCTGCCTCAGTCTCTCAAGTAGCTGGGTTTACCGGCATGCACCACCATGCCTGACGAATTTTTGTATTTTTAATAGAGATGGCTTTTTGCCATGTTTGCCAGGATGGTCTCGAATTCCTGACCTCAGTTGAGCCACCCACCTGGGCCTCCCAAAGTGCTGGAACTACAAGCATGAAGCCACCACTCCCAGCCTTCCTCTTTCTTAAATAACCAGTCATTTTATTTTAGAACAAAAATCTACCATACAAGAATCTTTCTCAGATAAAATTATTTTCCTTTAATTTTTTTTTTTTTTGCCAAAAATGCCTCTTTATGGCTTCCTTTACATTGTTCATATTCACTGATAAACTTTACCTAATTTCATAAATAACCTTTAAATAAAATTATTTTTCTTTAAGATCACATTTGTTGACATTTGCTCATGCCTGTAATAACAGCATTTTGGGAGGCCGAGGTGGGTGGATCACGAGGAGTTCAAGACCAGCCTGAGCAACACAGTGAAATCTCATCTCTACTAAAAATATAAAAATTAGCAGGGTATGGTGGTACACACCTGTAATTTCAGCTACTAAGGAGGCTGAGAGAGGAGAATCACTTGAACTTGGGAAGCAGAGGCTGCTTTGAGCCAAGATTGCACCTCTGCACTCTAGCCTAGGCAACAGAGAGAGACTCCCTATTTTTTTAAAATTGCCTTTCTTTTTTTTTTTTTTTTTTTTTTTTTTTCAGAAAAATGTTTTCCTGGACAAAATAAGGCCCAGAAAAGAGAACAGATAAAGCCACCTAGGACACAGGGAACAGGACATGCAAAGGCAGAGAGGGCAAAAAGTACAATGTGTTTCTGAAAGAGTAAAGATATTGAATTGGCAGGAGCAAGAAAACCTGCAGCACAAGGTATGATGGAAGTTAGGGCTGCAATTGTAGGTAAGGCCAAAATGCAAAAGGCCTAGGACTTACTTATTTCATGCAACGAGGAGCTGTAATTTGTGTTTTTGCACAGGACTGACTCACAAGACTCATCTGGAGGCTATTTAGAAGGAGACAATAGTGAAGGAGAAAACAGAGGACTTGTATGTGGCCCAGGCGAAATGCTATGCAGATCTAAATTAAGATCTGATTCAGAGTCAAACCCTTTATAATCCTGTTTATCTGAGACAATGTGTCCTGAATTGAAAACTACTGATGTTATTAAATGTTATATTTGGTATTCAGTACTTGGTACTCATTACATTTGATAGTTGGCATTAGCCCATATGCTAAAGCAAACACTGTAATGCAACTGTGTCATATTTAGTACAAGTCAGAAGCAAAATGAGAAAGAAATATTAAGTATAAATGATCCAAAAATTTTAATAAACGTTTATTTAAAAGCAGAATCATATTCCCAACATTAATAAATAGTATTGCAGGCTGGACATGGTGTCTCATGCCTGTAATTCCAGCACTTTGGGAGGCCGAGGCGGGCAGATCACCTGAGTTCGGAATGAGACCAGCCTGACCAACATGGAGAAACTCCCATCTCTACTAAAAATACAGAATTAGCTGGGTGTGGTCGTGCATACCTGCAATCCCAGCTACATGGGAGGCTGAGGCAGGAGAATTACTAGAAACCAGGAGGCAGAAGTTGCATGCAGTGAGCCGAGATCACACCATTGTACTCTAGCCTGGACAACAAGAGCACAACTCCACCTCAAAAAAAAAAAAAAAGAAATAGTATTGCATTCATCAGTAGTAGGCTTCCCCCTGCCCCCACCTAATGGTCCAGTCTCTGTTGCCATGGAGACAGTTACCTAATTCATTCCATTCTTCTCTAAACCCTTTAACACATATTTTTAAAATTTTTATTGAGAGATCACTGATTAATTTCCAACAATGCATAAAATTAAAATAGACAAAACTTCCCTGTTAAACTGTTTGCCAAATAAAAATGCTTCAGCACGTACTATGTTAATCAAAATTTTAAGACTGTCATTATGAAGTATTTTTCAACACAAAAAATGCTAAAAATATTATTTTAAGAGTACATTCCACAATATTTTGTATATAATTGTATAGGAATGACTATTAGAAGTATTCAAATAAGAAATAGACAAAGAAAGTTTTCCATGCATGTGTCTGTCAATAATTGTTTTGTATGTTTGATAACACATTGAACAGGAAAATAATAAAGCAAGTGAGAAGTAATAACAAAATGAGGCAATGTCTATAGAGACACATTAATTTGTGAGGGAGAGCATTACTTTAGGCAATTGCTATTGATTGTGTTCAACTGCTGTCTCCAACCTCATAGGTAAGCACAGAAAAAATTTATGATTTTTAAAAATAAATTTTAGAATAAGGAGAATGGTCCCTGCATTAGAACACACGTCACTTCATTCCCACTCACATACAAAGTGTTGCAATAAACCATGCATGCATACACAGATTTAGCCTCATTTTTAAAAGTCAGAAAATTATATAAAAATGTTTATAGTAACTTTATTCACAATAGCCAAAAATTGGAAATAGCCCTGGTGTTAATTATTAATAGGAGAATGAATTAAAAAAAAATGTCATATCCATACAATGGAATACTAAAGGGATGAACTATTGACCAACAATATGGATACATTTCAAAATCATACTGAGAGAAATAATTTAGATACAGAAGAAGAGTACATACCCTGTGATTCCATCCCTTTGGAGTTCCACAAAAGGCAAAATTAATCTATAGCAGAAAAAAAATCAGAGTATTTGTGCCCAGGAGTGGAGGCCTAGAGGAGGGGATTGACTAGGAAAAAGGTATGAAGGGACTTTTGGGGACAGTGGAAGTATATTATATGCTGAAGGGGTTAAGATTATACAGAAATAGGAATTTTGCAAAAATCAGTAAATTTATGTATTTAATTGTACACATTTTTACATAAAAGTGAAAAAATCTAAATATCAAATTCTTAATTAAGTATATTGCTATCTAAAATGCATTAAAAATAAGAGGAACTGAGGCATGGATAAAGGGATGGGCCAGTGAATAGGTATGTGATAAAATTACTATAACAAAATGTTAATGGTAGAATCTGGGTAAAGGGTGTGCCAGTAATTTATTGCCTTATAGTTCCAACCCCACTCTTCTTGGCCCAATTTTGTGATTCTGCTCTGGATTCTGCAACTCAGTCTCTCCTTTGCCAACAGGATCCTTGTTGTCTTTCTCTGACAATAGTGGGTCATGGAGGGTGACTGCAAGCCTGGATGTGAAATAAAGACCTTCCTTTTTTTTCCTGTTGGTAATTTGTGTCTGCAGCAGTGAATATTTCAAATACAGCTGATTCCTGTAGTGTCTACCATGGTGGCAAGTAGCTCCTGCTTCCAGCAACTTCCTTTTTTACCATAGTGATTAACTTTTCTCATGTTTCTGGGGCATCTTCTTTACCCACACCAGCTGAAGTTATCCTCTTTTCACAGTCACAACTTCTCAAATATCTGAATCTCAGATTGTAGGGAGCTGAGCTTCCTTTGTTTTTTTTTTTTTTTGAGATGGAGTCTTGCCCTGTCACCCAGGCTGGAGTGCAGTGGCGCGATCTCCAGTCACTGCAACTTCTGCCTCCCAAGTACAAGCAATTCATCTGCCTCAGCTTCCTGAGTAGCTGGGATTACAGGCGCACACCACAACACCCAGCTAATTTTTGGTATCTTTACTAGAGACAGGATTTCACCATGTTTACCAGGCTGATCTCAAGCTCCTGACCTTGTGATCCACCCATCTCGGCCTCCCAGAGTGCTGGGATTACAGGCATAAGTCACCACACCCAGCCTTAAGCTTCCTTTTAGTTTTTTCTTAGTTTCTTCCTGGTTCAATTTTCCTTCAGTTCTAGGGCGTTAGCCTCATTTTGCAACTTTGACTTCTGGTATATGTTAGAAATAATTTTTTACCTTTGCTAGTACAAACAACCCTTACTTTGCAGGGATGTAATATACCATCATCTAATTAAATAAATCGGTTCCCCAACAACAGTCTGAATTTCAGTTACAAGTTGTAAGAACTGTGAGTAATTGCATAAAATATAAACTTTGCTAGTAGTTCTTCAGTCCACAAACAACAAATGCATGTTGTTATTACTGATCTATCTTGTCACTTCTTTGAAAGTCTGTCAATGATTGATCAGTGCACATGTATTATTCAGTTTATGCACAGACAACAAATCATGTTACTGTGTTGAATCCTGCTTTCCCAGTAATATGAACTTAAGTGACATTTTTAAAAATGTGGTATCAAAGGAGAAATGATCAACAAAAATGAAAGTTCAGCAAGATGAGGTATGGTGGCTCATGCCTATAATCTCAGCACTTTGAGAGGCTGAGGCAGGTGGATCACCTGAGACCAAGAGTTCGAGACCAGCCTGGCCAACATTGTGAAACCCCATCTCTACTAAAAATACAAAATTAGCCGAGTGTGGTGGCATGCGCCTGTAATCCCAGCTACTTTAGAGGCTGAGGCAGGCAAATCCCTTGAAGCCAAGAGACAGAGGTTTCAGTGAGCCGAGATCCCACCATTGCACTCCAGCCTGGCCAATGAGAGCAAAACTTCATCACAAGAAAAAAAAAAAAAGAAAAAGAACAAAACTGATATTGCTATATGTGAAATTAGAATAAAAAAGTGTATGAAGTTATAGAAGAAATAGCCAACCATGGGAACATTGATACTGCTGCCATGTCATTCAAGAGTCCCTAGAAATTGACCCACAGGAACTAAATTATGAATATAAATGTGAAAAGTTGTGACAAAAATATGAAGATATTCCAGAGAAAGTAACATCAGCAAAAATATACACATTAAAGGAAATCTTGAAGATATTTGACAACATTGAGAGTGCAAAGTACACAAATTAGAAAGAAGATCCAAACTTACAAGGGAGCATAACAATTTGCAAATACTCTCTCCATAAGAAGGCAAGCACTATTCAAACTATCCTTTATAAATTTTTTACAAGGAAATAAAATTATTTAACTCTCTGTGTTTCTATTGTTTTAAATGACAGTATACTAAATAAATATTAGTTTTGCTATTTTTTACTCTTCTATAAATTTATAACAGAAAGTTTTAAATTATTTTGGCAAAAAAATTATAAGTATAGAACAATCATAACTCCTTATATATTAAGATTCTTTTGCACAGTTTCAGCTTGTACTGGCATTTTTATGGTTATGCACTACTGTAGAAATTGGGGTACTACCCATAGTTAATCACCTTTTATTTTGTCATCAATTCTTTATATTACACTTCCCTGTTAAAAGTTCTGATGGGGTTTTTGTTTCTTGACTAGACATTGATGATCAAGCAGATATAATTATTCACTGTTGAATTCTTTCATCTTTGCTATATGTTTGAAAAATTTCAAAATAAAATGATGGAAAAACTCAATTGTTACTGTGTTATATTTCCAGGTGAGTCAGACGAATGAAGGAAAATCATTTATGCAATGAAAAACAGCAACAAAAATGTTTTAAACAATGAAAATGTGAAGGGTAGTGAATATACCAGCAGCAAATTAACATATGTGTTATAAATAAACTTTCAGTTCTGCAAAAGAAATAGTACTCGCATATAAATTTTCTCAGCAAGGCTATTTACTTCTATAGAAGTGTGCATCTCATGGATGGAGCAATAGCGACGGCACACCTGAACCCCAGGGGAAGGGGTTCTAATCCCTGATGCAGGCCACCCCTGCTGCTGCATTGTTCCTCTATTGGCTAGGGTTAGACTGCACAGTCTAAGCTAATTCTGATTGGCTATTTTAAAGAGAGCAGGGGTATGAGCCAGAGTGGCAGGGTGATCAGTTTTGGTGGGAAAGACAGTTACGAAATAGGTGACTAAAGGTGACTCAGGTCAGGGAAGGTGACCAGGGATGACTCAGGATGGAGCAGATGATGAGGGAGACAGATGTTAACTACTTATTGGAACTGATGGAAAAGTTGTTTACTGAAACTAGGGGCAAGGAGATGAGGAGAATGAGGAAGTTAAACTTTAAAGTGGAGAATAAAGAACTGAACATACTGACATACTGATTCTTTGAAGAGAAATTTAGAACTCAATGTATTCAACATAGGGATACAGCATTTTGACAAACACTTTCAAAAAATGACAGCCAATGGGGAAAAAATTCCTACTATTCTAGTGTGACATAGCAAAAAATTTGACCCAACTATAACCACACAGAGGAAATATTAAAGAAAAAGCTGTTAATAAAAGTTGGAAAATTCTTTCCAATACCAATCCTGTGGCCAAAATCAGAATAAAAAGATGCATGAACAGCCCAGAAAAAGTCAGGACTGAACTCTTGAGCGTAGTAGCCATTGCCTACTGCCTTCAGGAATTCTTCACTCATCCAGACAAGAGGGGAAAGGCACTTACAAAAGGAAAGATATTTATGTTAAGCTGGCTTCAGGCTTCTTAACAGCAACAGTCAACATAAAGGCACCTTGGTAATAAAGAGTTTTTATATAAACTAATTGATGATGAAATCTAACCAGACAAGAGGTAACTAAAGAAGTCATGGTAAAAAGAAGTGTGACACTCAATGCAAGAAGAAAGAGCAATGGCTGCAATCCTGAGAGGGTGGAAAATCATGACATATAATTCTATACCCATTAGTCACATTGTCCTTTGCATATAAAGGCAATCTTCTTCAAGTGTGCATGCATTCAAAGACTCCTTGAGCCCTATCTGAAAAAATTGCTTGCTGATGCCATCAGTTCAACTAAGAGATTAACCAAAATATAGAAGTTAAAGATGGAGAAACTTGTGGCCAAAGCTTAATTTTCTAATGGCAAGCACTGAGCATTTTGGAATAGAGAATTAAAATTAAGCAGTCATGGGAGTTAGGATTTTAGAAGTCAATTTAAATGCTAATAGCTTTGTCAAAATCAAAATAACTGACAAAATAACAAGTACTTTCTAAATTTTTTCTACCAAGCTTACAAAACAAGAAAAAAACTTGAATAATTCTTTATTAACTTCAGCTTTTTTTCATTTTACTTTGAATTCTTTTTCTTCTACTAATTTCAAGCTATTTTCTTTTTTTTTATTTCAAGCTATTTTCAATGTACTCCTTTAAAATTTAAAATAGATACAATGTAATACCACTTTTGTGAAACTACCCATTCAGCCCTTTGTGTATTTACAAAAAGAGAGCTATGAAATGATATTCACCAATGTTAATTATGGTTGTTTCTTGGTAATGGGCTTTGCAGTGACTCTCGTGCTTTGTTGTACACCTCTTTACTGCTTGATTTTTTAAAAGAAATAACAAACAAGTGTTTACTAAAAAAGTAAATTCATTTGATGAAAAAGAAAATAAAACACAGGGACAGGATTGCTAAACCAATAATGTATTAGTGAACAAAAGTGAGGAAAAATGTTTAAACTCTATCAGAAAACCTACTTTAGGCTGGGTGCGGTGGCTCACACTTGTAATTCCAGAACTTTGGGAGGCCGACGTGGGCAGATCACCTGAGGTCAGGAGTTTGAGACCAGCCTGGCCAACATGGTGAAACCTTGTCTCTACCAAAAATACAGAAATAAATAAATAAATAAGCCTGGCATGTGGTGCATGTCTGTAGTTCTAGCTACTCAGGAGGCTGATGCAGGAGAATCACTTGAACCCAGGAGGCAGAGGTTGCAGTGAGCTGAGATCAAGTCACTCACTCCAGCCTGGGCAACAGAGAGAGAGAGAGAGAGAGAGAGACCGTCTCCAAAAAAACAAAAAAAAAAAGAAAGAAAAGAAAAAAAAGCTACTTTAATCATGCATCAATTTACAAACATTTCAGGTATTTCATTATAAATAATTCTCACTTATTCAGAGAAAATATTGTGCCCTATGAAAGAGGAAATAGTTGGTCTATGTAGCTACTACGTGTATGAGAAAATAAAGAAACTCCATTTATTCAGTATTGTCTTATGAATTAGAGTCTTCACAGATTTATAAGACCCTTCCTCATCCAAATTGGAGAAAACTCCCTTTATTCCTTTATTCACATTTATTAACTATGCGAGATAGCCACTAATCAACATTTGCAATTTATAATTGTTTTCAACTCTCAGTCAAAATATCAAATGGGCTCTAGATCCTTAAGACATCTTTTTTTTTTTTTTTTTTTTTTTTTGAGACAGAGTCTGTCTCTGCTGCCCAGGCTGGAGTGCAGTGGCACGATCTCAGCTCACTGCAACCTCCGCCTCCCTGATTCAAGTGATTCTCCTGCCTCAGCCTCCCAAGTAGCTGGGACTACGTGTGTACACACCATGCCCGGCCATTTTTTTGTATTTTTAGTAGAGACGGGGTTTCACCATGCTGGCCAAGCAAGACATCTTATTTTCTTTTATAATACTGTTTTGTATTTTATCAAGCAAATGTGTTAGTTTATTTCTTACACATTTGTCAAAAAATCTTACCATAAATAATCAAAGATTTGTGTCTTCTGTCTCCAAATCACACATTTCCATCAAATGGGTAAAGATTTTGTCTATGTGATTTTTATTCATCCATTTGCTAAATAATTTCCGTGGAGTCATCTAACTGTGGGCAAATCAGAAAAATTTAGTTCAGGGTACAATTATGCCCAATTTCATTAAATTACTTTGGCAAATGGTGCTGGCTTTTTACAATAGTTTTCAAACATCTAATAAGTAATTGCTTATAATTGTGTCATTGTCTGACAGCGAAATGAAAGAGCCAGCACCGCAGTGGAGCAAACCCCTCCATTTGTGTTGTACTGCAGAGCTTTCTGGCCAAGCAATTCCTCCTGACTGTCATGCTGTGGAAATTGCAGGAGTTTGCTGCAATGTAGGCTTTTAACCTATGAAGGAGGGCCAAGAGGCAAAAAAGAAATGAAATTACACAAATTAGTCTTGGCAGCCAAATTCTGTTTCTCCTTGCACCTAACAGGACAGTGTCTGGCCACCATGGAAGGGCCTATCATCTTCTTTAAAACCTTAGTTTCTTAGCAGGCTTAATTTCAATCCTATAATTTGGTATAGCATAAGGAGACACGCTCACCACTATAGGTAATTGCAAGGCTTCAAGGTGACTGTGACCCTCCTGATTGTTCTCAAGAAAAAGAAGTGAAAAAAAACAATCAAAGAAGTTGCCATTTTAAGCAATGCACTTGATCCTTCATTTGTTCATTCACTGATCATTTACTGAGTACCTACTATGTGCCAGGCACTGGCCTAGTCACTAGAGATACTACAGTATACAAGATAGACAAGGACCCTTGTAATATTGTGATGTACTAAGACATATAATTCATCTCTGCCCTTGATTTCTGGAAGTCTTGATTTCTCAAGATTCTTAGAATCTCTGAAGTGATAAAAGTGTCTTTTGTGCTGGACATGGTAGCCCACACCTGTAATTCCAGCCACTTTGGGAGGCCAAGGCGGGTGGATTACCTGAGGTCAGGAGTTTGCGACCAGCCTGACCAACATGGAGAAACCCCCGTCTCTACTAAAAATACCAAAAAAATTAGCCAGGTGTGGTGGTGCATGCCTGTAATCCCAGCCACTCAGCAGGCTGAGGTCGGAGAATTGTTTGGACCCAGGAGGCAGAGATTGCAGTGAGCCGAGATTGCATCATTGCACTCCAGCCTGGGCAACAAGAGTGAAATTCCATCTCTCTCTATATACATATATACATACCTATATATATATATATAGATATATATATACACTATGTTTTATATATATATATATATACTATGTTTTATATATATATACACTGTTATATATATATATACTATGTTATATATATATACTATGTTATACATATATATATATATATATATATATATATATATATACACACACACATATGTATATAGGTATATCTTTTGTATGCTAATGAAATGACTGGTGACTAGAGGGTCACCAGAAAGATCAAGGCATGATTAGAGAGTCCTACCTGACCCGCAGCTCCAGGGACGGAGAGGGGCTAAAGGCTGAATTGATCCTCAATGGCCAAAGATGTAGCCAATCATGCCTAAGTATTGAACCCTCCATAAAAAGCCAAAAGGACAGGGTTCAGATGAGGTTTCGGATGGCTAAACACATGGAGGTGGGTGGCTGCCCAGACCAGATGTGGAAGTTCTAGACCCCTTCTCTCATGCCATGTTATAAGCATCACTTCACTGTATCCTTTGCAATATCATTTATGATCAATTGGTCCATGTAAGCAAAGTGTTTTTTCTGAGTTCTATGAGAAAATTAATTGAACCTTGGGAGGAGTTTTGGGAACCCCAATTTACAGCTGGCCAGAAGTATAGGTGACATCAGTAGCTTGCTATTGATGTCTGAAGCAGGAGAAGTCTTAAGGGACTGACTCTTTAACCCAGGCATCCCCAGACTTTTTACACAGGGGGCCAGTTCACTGTCCCTCAGACCGTTGGAGGGCTGCCACATGCTGTGCTCCTCTCACTGACCACCAATGAAAGAGGTGCCGTTCCTGAAGTGCGGCAGGGGGCCGGATAAATGGCCTCAGGGGGCCGCATGTGGCCCGCAGGCCGTAGTTTGGGGACGCCTGCCTTAACCTCTTGGATCTGACACTATCTGAAGGTAGATAGTGTCAGAATCAAGTTAAATTATAGGACACACAGCTAGTATCCACTGGAGAATTTCTTGGTGTGTGGGGAAAATTCTCATACACACTTCGGCAACTGGAGGAGGAGTCCTTTGTGTTCACTGTGAGTGACTGTGTAAGAGAGTGGGAAAAACAGTTCAACTTTTCCTAAGAGCCCTATTTTCATATTCCTTACATTTTACCACATGTAGGTAAATAAACAAGTAATACATAATATGTCGTGTTATATTTAGTATTATGCAAAATAAGGCAGGGTAAGAGAACTATTGTGGGGACACGGGTGTTCAGAGATATGCCAGTTATGGACTAAACAACAAAAGAAGAAGTTTGTTGCAATCTCTTTTAAAATATTTTCTAGCACTTTGGGGGGCCCGAGGCGGGTGGATCATGAGGTCAGGAGTTCAAGACCAGCCTGGCCAAGATAATGAAACCCTGTCTCTACTAAAAATACAAAAATCAGCTGGGTGTGGTGGCACATGCCTGGAATCCCAGCTACTCGGGAGGCTGAGGCAGGAGAATTGTTTGAACTCGGGAGGTGGACGTTGCAGTGAGCCGAGATCGTGCCACTGCACTCCAGCCTGGGTGACAGAGCAAGACTCCGTCTCAAAAAAAGAAAAAAAAATTTTTGTTTACATTACACTGGAAATTGTTCCCTATGTTATATACCTGGGACTTCCAATCTTGCCTTCCATATTTTCTCCATTTAAAGGGATCTCTCTTCCCTTGAAATTGTCATGGTTCTTCACTTAAAACCTCTGCCTGATGCTTTATAGAGCAATTATTTCTTTACAGCCAACTGCTCCTACTATAGAGGAATCATTTTGAAATTAAGCACTGTGTTTCATTCATCTTGGCATTTGTTATGGTTTGAATGGTATCCCCCGTAAAAAAGTCACATTCAAGTCCTAACCTCCACTACCTCACAATGTGACCAGAAGCTAAGAAAAGACAAGGAAGGATACTCCTCTACCGTCTTCTGAAGGAGCACAACCCTGAAGACATCTTGATTTTGGATTTCTGGCCTCTAGAACTGTCAACGAATAAATTACTGCTTTTTTAAGTTACCCGATTTGTGGTACTTTGTTACAGTAGCCCTAGCAAACTAATATAGCATCATTCTAAGAGCTTAGAATGAACACAGAATATTTGATAAATAAATCAATGAAGCACTTTATAAGTGCTTATTAAAATTACTTAATATGCAATTTTATGTTCACTTTACTAATGAAGGAATTAATGAAGAAACTCAAGCATAAATATATTTGAACTCTGTATGTGACAAAAGATGTGGTTGACCTTCAAAGCTTAAGTATTTCTATAACAGAGAAACAAGGTTTTGTGATAGTGTCACTTCTACTTAATAAACACAATTCCTTTAGCTATTTATAGTTTATCCCAGCAGAGTATATGTGTGTAAGACCTTTACCTTGTTCCAAGAGAAGAAATGGTAAAAGCAGAGTTGATTACTTGAAGATGACCTTACAAATCAGGCAGCAAAGGAAATCAAGCCTCAGGGGCTAGCTGAAAGTAAAATATTTGTAACTGTGATTTTACTAGCTGGAAAGCATGGGGCAAAATTTATACCTAGCCCTGCAACCTTCCCAATGACAATTACACATAATTCTGCCTTGAGCATCTACCCAGTATCAAATGGCTTTGGAAAAGCCCTATTCTGCAGCTGAGCCTGTTGTTCTCAAAGACAAACAGTTCATTTGTTCAACCCATAGGACCAGTTAGATCTTGGTTAGCATGTAAAATAGCAACCAGACACAAGCCAAACTGACTTCAGGGAGTCCATTTACTGTAATATTGAAAATCATGGAATTTGGAGTCAGAGAGACTTGAGTTTGAATCCAGACTCTACAAGTTACTAGCTGCTTAATTTTAGTCAAGTTATTAAACTTTTCTCAGCCTCTGTTTCCTCATGAATAAATAGTAAAAATTGTTAAAGATATAATAAAGACTTCTCTGTAACAACAAGCAGTCCTGAGAAATTTCACCTCAGAAAATTCTTATCCACAACCTTTCTTTGGCCACTGGTGATACTGAGTGCCCAGATTAGTGTGAACCCCATGAATGGATACACTCTCACAGAAACAAGAGAGAAGCCATTTTCAAGTAAACAGTAGTGTAGGCAACCTGCATTTTACTCCCAGTATTATGGTGGGGTAAGGGAGCCCCTTCACAATTCATTGACAAATACTCCATGTCTAAAGTTAATTTTGAAAAAGATCATAAGCAAAAACTTTAGAATTCTCTGCAAAAAGTAACACGAATCCTGAGAGAAAATTACATCCCAGTGTAGCCATGCATACAAATTATCTCAGTAAATATTTGTTGAATGAATAAATGAATGAGAGAGGGGTGAGATATTAAGAGGTTGTCCATGGAGGATTTGGGAAAAGCAAAAGCAAAGGGAGCAAGCTGAGAGGAAACAATTAGGGTTCATTTGTTAAGTGCCTAAGAAGTGTGTTTTTTTAAACATACATAGATGCCTTTATTTTTGAACAATTGGTTATGATACTATTCATCTGAATAACAAATTTGTGAAAACAATAATGATGTACCAAAATTGGGTAACGAGAATTGTCCACACTGAGTACAAGCTATAAAAAAAGGTGTAGTCTCTGTAGAAAATTTTAAAACAGTGAAAACCAACAAAAACCTTGTCTGCTTAAATTTTCATCATGATCGGGCAATTTTAACCAATGTTAATGATAAAATACTTTTCCCCAGATAAATATTTTCTTGGTACAGGTTCAATACGATTGATGAAGTCACTGTTGAGTTTTATTATTATTTTTTTTAATTTGCAAACATACTGACTGTGGGGTTTGATCTTCTCTCAAAAAAACCACATACCACAGAGAGTATGTAGACTCTGTGGTAACAATATTTCACTACCCTATTCACCCAAGTTACCCAGGAGTATTTTTTTTTTTTTGAGACGGAGTTTCGCCCTTGTTACCCAGGCTGGAGTAACCCAGGCTCACCGCAACCTCCGCATCCTGGGTTCAGGCAAGTCTCCTGCCTCAGCCTCCTGAGTAGCTGGGATTACAGGCAAGCGCCACCATGCCCAGCTAATTTTTTTGTATCTTTAGTAGAGACGGGGTTTCACCATGTTGACCAGGATGGTCTCGATCTCTCGACCTTGTGATCCACCCCCCTTGGCCTCCCAAAGTGCTGGGATTACAGGCTTGAGCCACCGTGCCCGGCCTACCCAGGAGTATTAAAGTCATGCTTTAGCCTCAACATTGACTTTATTAGCCTCGATGGAAATAATTTTGAATAAACAGAGCCAGTGAGCAAATCTTCCACACAACATCAGTCAAATCCTGCTGACTGTCAAGAAAGACTGATTAAACTGTTTTCCCTGTTTTCACTAGGACCAAAGGTGAAATTGGTCATCTATCATGAGAAAATCTATTTTAACAATATGGTTAACCAGATATAAATGGGTTGCACTTGCTAGGATAGTGTTTTTTAAAAAACATTGCGCCTAAAATTCTGTATCAGTGTACCCTTTGACTAAGAGATCATACTTCTAGGAAAGATACATTGGCAAAATATGAAAGGCTAAGTATTATACATTATAGGAAAAAGTTGGGCACAGCCAAAGAGTTTAGCGATAGGGTACTATTTGAGTAACTTATATTACATTTATATAAGGTGGATAAAAGTGTGTATATTATGCCACTTTTCAGCTAAGAGAAGGGGAGCGGCATCTTGTCATACCAGAAATCAAGGAAGATGTCAAAGATAACTGAAGTTGTGCCAATAAAATCTCAGGCACCAACTTAAAGAGGATTCCACTGACTAAAAATAGAAAAATTGGAGCTTCAATTAAAATAATAATCTCAATGGATTAACACCCATACGATACGTTCAAAGCCATGGGTTCATACTGGTATTTTTAAAACAGTCATTTTTCACCTTTGGAGGATTCTAGAAAACCCATTCATGTGCCTTAGTTTATATCTTTTAAACGAAAGTATAAACCAAAAATCGAAAAAGTGTCTAAGGAGAAAAGGAATAAGATGGAGGATACAGGAATGTAAATTATATTTTTATGAATGTAGCTCAATGTCACTTTACATAACTATTTTACGTAATTTAAAAAGTTAAATCCAAATAAGACAATCTCTAAAATTTAAAAGCAAAATGAAACACATGAATCTATATATAATTTGGTAGCAAAACAGCACACAAAAGAATCATTCCAAGATACTTTAAATAAAAAAACACTCAAAAGGAAATATATATATATATATATATATATACATATGTATATGTGTGTATATATAAATATACATATATGAAATATATATATAAAATGTCCTTTTGAGTATTTAATTATATATTTACATATAATTAAACTTTGAGAAATCATATCAGTAGAGGCAGTTGTAGATTGCTATTCTGAGAATCAAGTATATATATCATGGGATAAAACAAACAAGTCTGTCAGTGTCATTGGGAAGTGGACTTTTGAAAATGAGTGATATGATTTGGCTGTGTTTCCCCCCAAATCTCATCTTGAATTGTAACCCCCAAAATTCTCACAGGTTGTGGGAGGGATCCAGTGTGAAGTAATTGAATCATGGGGGTGGGGCTTTCCCATGCTATTCTTGTGACAGTAAATAAGTCTCACAAGATCCGGTGGTTTTGTAAAGGAGTGTTTCCCTGCACACACTGTCTTTTTGCCTTCGCCATTTATGTTAAATGTGACTTGTTCCTCCTTGCCTTTCGCCATGATTGTGAGGCCTTCCCAGTCATGTGGAACTGTGAGTCCATTACCAGTCTTGAGTATGTTTTGTTAGTGCAAGAACAGACTAATACAATGAACAAAAGGAAATACAGATTAAAAAGGTTAACTGAAACTTGTTTAATCCTGAATTTTAACTGGAAGATCAGTGTGAACTCATAATGTGAATTATCTTAAATAATATTTTCTAGCTCTGTCCACTGAAATGTTATAAAAACAATAATCAAAGTAAGAGCAACGACATAAGGGCAACACACTGAGTGCCCAGAGAATGGTCTTGAAATACTATTTCTCACTAAAAGAAAGCAAAGATCCTTGGAAAGAAATATTGCAACTCTGAGACTAGAAATGAACAATGATAAAATTAAGATATTGCTATTTTTGCAAACTGGCGGTAAAATAATTGATATAGTCATTAATTAACAATGAATGTAGACATCACAAAAGGAAAAACAACCTACTTACGTTTAAGATGGCATACACAAAATGCACACAATTTCCATTTTATGTATATTCCAGAGAAGCTTTGGCATATGTGTATCAGGAAGCATGTACAAGAATGTTCATAGCAACACTGTTTGTAATGAAAAAAATGCATGGCAACCTAGATGTCTATAAAGAGTACAAAAGATAGGTAGTGGAATAGTCATTCAATGAAATAAAATTCAACAGTGAAAAAATACAGATATTTGTGATAAAAATCTATCAGGTGATATGAGTATAATTAGTAATTCAAAACAGTATCTCGGGATGGAGAGTGGGGGCATCTAAGATTGGGAACAAACATGCAAGAAGCTTCAAATGCACTGGTAGTATTTCTTAAATTGGATGGTAGGCATATTTGTTGCCATCTTGCTATTATTTTTTAAATGGCATTTGTATATTATGTATACACAATGTATAGGCACAAACAAAAGGACTTTATACAATGACTGAGATATAACATTTGTGGAACATTTGAAAATAAAAGGATTTACCCAAAAATAATCAAGTAAGGTACATAAAAGCAATATAATTAAGTGAAGTTGTTATAAAACTGCAATGAAAATGTGGTTGTTCAACTTCAAAACACTGTAAGAGTGACTCATGAATACAATGTTTATGAAGTGCCTATGTGACAGGTACTGTGCTTCATGGTGGGCATGTAGTGGCAAATGACAGACACACAATCCCTGCTCTGTAGTGAGGGAATGAAAAATGAACAAGTAAATAACTCTTAATTTTATAATTACAAACTGCAGTAAGAGTATCAGTACACCAACCTGAGTTTATTGAGTAGGTTTGTGTTGGGAACTGTGGTGATGAGTAGACATTATTTTACAGAGGAGAAACTTGAGGTACATCTATATTAAGCAACTCACCCAAGGTTAAAGAGCTTATAAGTAGAGCTGCTGTGAATCAAACCAAGTAGTCTGACTGCCGAGACCAAGCTCCTATGCTACACTGAGTAGGAAAACAATGGAATTATCAGGAAAACATTGAGGCTTTTTTTTTTTTTTTTTTTTTTTTTTTAGTTTTTATTGGTCAGGGAAGGCCTCTCTGATCACCTGAGAAATACAGCATTAGAGAGAGCTAGTTTGACACATGTAAGTATTAAATGATCTTCTAAGTGATAGGAAGCCTAGAGGACAAATAGGCAAAAGAAGAATAATTAAGAGGAAGGTCATTCTGTCATGTCTAATTGGAGCATGTGTCAAAGGGGACTATCATGCAATATTTGGCTTGGCAACAAGGGGCAAAGGAACAGGAAAAGAACATCAGTTTCCACCTCTGCAGCAGCAGTCTCTCTACTTTGGCTTCCACCTGGGCCACTTTGGGTTTCCGGTTAAGCTCCCAGGAGCTCAGTGCTGCTTCTCCACATCCTTCTTCAGTGCCTCTTTGCTCTCTTGAGGCCTGCCCCACATTATCCTTAAGACCAAGCTCACATCGAGCGTCTCAATCTGGGCTACTACTTCAAGGCTGCTGTACCCTGAACAAATGGCAAGCCTCTGCAGTAAGCAGCAGGCCAGCTGCCAAAAACAAAAATAGCTAAGTAAGAAGAAGATGATTGCCATGCACTTCAGAAGTCACTGCAGATGTTTCCAGCTGAACAGTGTTCCAAGATTGTGGTGCCATTGGCATGAACATCAGAAAGATTGTTTATATCATTGCAATTGCCATTTGACTTGAGGACAACAGAATTTGCAAGTTCCTGCAGAATCGAATTCAGGTTAAATAAAGCCCATATTAAGAAAATGACAGATGATTCAAAAGGTGACAGCAATTTTTGAAATCATAGATAATTTGCAGAGAATTAATGATGGTCCTGTTATTATTTTCAGTAAAAATACTGTACATTCAAAATTACTTTGACTTTGGAGAAAAACATTCCATTCCTCTTGGATGTCATTCTGAACCTATACCTTCCAGTATTTTTGAAGCAGATTTTCCAGAGAATACCAATTCAGGAATAATTTGCTTCCTGATAAGGCTGTGAACTTAACCCAAAGAATTAGTAAGATAAGAAAACATATTTGGCTAACCTGATAGCAAATTCTAAACCCTAAGCTGTAGGTGTAGGGGATGCAAGTTTTAAAAAGAAAGACATTCAAACACCTGAGGATGTTGAATGCCAATACTGCTGTTATTCAAAACTCTTCTTCACATAAAATATTGCAAAACCTAAACCAGTGGATAGTCAAGGAAACAGTCAATTATATGGATGGTTCACAAATGTGTTCACTGTTTCACTATAAAAGTGATGCTATGAAGAATAAGAGGAATGATGATAATAATTTAAGAAGTGGAGATACTAACAATAGATTTTTCCAGTATTTATCAGGCTAAATGTATTTCTAAGGGAGTTACTGCTTTAAAATTTAGCGAATGGGGTTAAGTGTATTGGGGACAGAAAAAAAACAAATATAAAAGAAAAGTAGACTTACTAAAGCCACTCTACTCCTCCAGTCTTTCTAACCATCACAAGGGATGTTGATGGTTACAGAGTCTTTGTGGATGTTAGATGTGAATAGAAAGTGTGTCCTTAGTGAATTGGTTTTCTTTTCTTTCTTTCTTTTTCTTTCTTTTTTTTTTTTTTTTTTTTTTTTTTTGAGACGGAGTCTCACTCTGTTCCTCGGCTGGAGTGTGCAGTGGCACGATCTTGGCTCACCACAACCTCCACCTCCTGGGTTCAAGCAATTCTACTACCTCGGCCTCCATAGTTTCTGGGACTACAGACACGCACCATCATGCCCAGCTAATTTTTGTATTTTTAGTAGAGACAGGGTTTCACTATGTTGGCCAGGCTGGTATCGAACTCCTGACCTAGTGATCCATCTGCCTCAGCCTCCCAAAGTGCTGGAATTACAGACGTGAGCCACCGCGCCTGGTGTGAATCAGTTTTCAAGCAGTAACGCAGAAACACATATGTGTTCTGATAATTGTAAAAGAAGCCCTGCCGAGCTTCATTACAGACAAGGAGTTTGGGATGGCGTTAGGAAGAAACCACTTGCTATGAAACCTGTGAGTCTATTTTGTAAAGGGAGAATGAACAAGATAATTATTACAGGAAAAACTTCAGTCTTCATCAGGAACATATGACCCTTTCTCTGGAACTTAAATAGAAAGAGCTTTTTTTTTCTTTTAAAATTTTTTCCTATAACACCACATGGAGCCATTGCTCATTCTGTGCCACATACTTTGTCAGAGGCCCCCAGAAAGTGAAAAGTATCAGAAGCAACTACAAAGAACACTTCAAACTTCAAAGTTGAAATAGTGAATCAGAAAACCTAAGAACTTCTTAGGAAATGAATATTTATAATCTAAAACCTAATTCTGCATATGTTTAGAACACATGAAATAATAAAATATGTTGCATGTATTTTGCAGTTAATCTTGGACTCATTTGTATATTTTATTAATGATATTTTAAAAATCTTTATACCCTTGTAAAATGTACTTTTTAAGGTACTTTTGGTACTGTCAACACTTCAGAATTTTGCTCATAAGTATTATAGGGTGAAGTGTGTTTCAAATACAGCACTTTGTATCAGTTGCAATATTATATGGACTATTTTTAGGAAACTTAAAATTTCAGATAATTCAGTACTTACAGTTCATTATTTACTTTAGTATTTCTAAAATTAATTTGTATGCATTCCTATTGTTATTTTATCTAGGTGACTATTACAAAATTCACGTTTCTTTTTCTCTCCTAGTAATATCTCATACTGCATTTATCTCTAAGGAAAATAGAAACCTATGTTCTCTGCTGGCAGATATATATATAAAATCCTTATATATAGGACATATATGTATATATACACACATACACATATGTAAACATATATAAGTATATATATCCATATATAATATATATGCAAAGTGCTTTATTATATCTATAATCACAGGGAGGAACAGAAACAGGAGGAGGATAAGGTGGAAGAAAGGGGGAAAGATATGGAGGAAGAGGGAAAGAAGATGGAAAACAAGAAAGGAGGAGGGAGAACGGAAGAACAGGTGGATGGAAGGAGAAGGATGATGGAGGAGAAGGGAAGAGGTTTGGGGTGGAGTAGAATGAGGGAGAAGGAAGAAGAAGAGAAAGAAGGAAAGAGGAGAAAAGAGGAGGAAAATACTTTATACTAATAATAAGGAAACCATTAAGGATATTGTATCCCATCCATTCCACAGAATTTTCACAGTTGTCAAATATATTTGTCATGACTAGCAATTGGCCATAATGTTTAAAACATAAATTACAGCATAAAAAGCAGAATACACAGTTGTATGTGAACAATGTTTACAATTACGTAAAAAACATACGTGCTTGTGGGCATTACCATAAAAGAAGTTGTTTTGGATCACGGGATTAAGAGTAGAATGTTATATTTTTCTTTTTCAAACTGTTTTAGTGCTGTTAAATTGCTTTGCAATGCAAAACAAAAATGGAGTTAGGAAATGGATCACTATAGTTAGCAACATAGCTGTGATAAAGAACCAAGGATTTATCTGAGAATGATCTCTCAGCTAAAAAAATTAATCCCTATTACTTATTTTAAGCATGGATTTTTCTCACCCACATAGGATTTAGTGGCAAGGTAAGCAGCATACAGAAAAGAAGAGCAGTCATAAAATAGTGGCAAACTGCAGTGAGGAAGAGAAGCTGCCAAAAGAGGCTTAAGTGTGCATCTTAAGAGTACCAGACTGTGCAGCCAGGAAAACAACATCCACCTCCAGGCCTCCCATGGAAGTACAATCAGTATTGAAACTAAGGTCTTTGGAATAGAAAATAAAAGAAATAAGCATCCTCTTTACAATTCCTGGAATTTCCTTTTTGTGGGCTAGTTTTATATAAATTGATCTCCTAAAATGATTAAACCTCTAAAGTTAGCATTGTCTATTTTCCTGCTAACTCCTTATAAAAAGATTGTAAATGCAGCATAGGCTGGAATTTTGCAGAGGGTCTGTTCTTGACCAGATGCTACCTGTTGGTCACACCTGAAAAAGGCTTTAATGGCCCTTTATTTTCTGGATATTACTATTCTTAGCATGATTCCCCTGGCCTCACTGGGGATAAGTGCCTCCAAAAGGAAAAATAAAAGGCTCAGACCTAGCCAGAGGCCAGTGATTTTTCACCGGGAATAGACTGCACGGTAGGAAAGAACACAGTAATTATCTTTAGCAATAAAATTCTGTTTTGTGAAGTCTGTGCGGGAGGGGGCAGTGTGAAGAAATAAATAGGTTAGTTGATGTTTCTTTTTTAGATTCTCTGAGTCAGCAGCCCTTTTACTGCTGTAATACAGGAAAATGGGAACCCTGACAACTAATGGGCCAGCAGAGCATATGCTATTTAAGTAAAACTTATCAATGCATTGCAATCAAAAACTTGCTTTTCCTACAAAAATATCAACAGCTTAGTTTCTACCTCTTCAGCTGCTGTCCATCTCACTGTCTGACTTTCACTGACTAACTGCTTTTTTTTTTAAGAGCTGGTATACAGAACCTGTAATCCTTATGAAATTGCACATCTCTCTGAGTTGTGAATATTTTTCAAGCTCTGGCTGAAACTGGAAAATGAAGACTGTTAAAATTGCAGCTTGCTGTTGAGCTATGGCCACTGGTCTGGACTATAACGAAGTCTGATAACATGAAAGGAGTCAAGAAGATCTTGTGCAAGCTTATTCATGTGCCAGGTAAAACAGACTGGCAGCATCTCCCTGTTCATCCATTGGCCTTTTACCTGTGAAAGCCAATATCTGTGGCATTTCTCTTCTAATTACTACACTCTTGTCCCAGCTCCAGAAATAGGTCCACATCACCGACAACCTGGAATTCCCCATCAAAAGGAGGTTCAAACTCCTGACTAAGTGCATTGAACTTCCCCCAACTCCCACCCCCACCCCAGTGTCTAGATCCAAAACACCTATATTAAAAAAATCACAACTTCTAACACATTTCTAATCTATCACAGGTCAAAGTTGTGTCTACATTTGTATTAGACTGTTCTCACCTTGCTATAAAGAAATATCTGAAACTGGATCATTTATTTTTTAAAGAAAAGATTTAATTGGCTCTGGTTCTGTACAGAAAGCATAGTGGCTTCTTCTAGTGAGTACTCAGGAAGCTTCCAATCATGGCAGAAAGCAAAGATGGAGCAGGCACATCACATGGCAAGAGAGCAGGAGCAAGAGAGAAAGTGGGTGGGGAGTTGCCACACACTTTTAAACAACCAGATCTCTGCCACAAAAACAGCACCAAGGGGATTGTGCTGAACTATTCAAGAAAGATCCACCCCCATGATCCAGTCACCTTCCACCAGGCTCCACATCCAACAATGGGGTTTATAATTTGAGATTTGGGGGGGCACAGATCTAAACCATATCAGTATTACTGACCCAATTCATCAAACCATGAACTAGGTTCTAAATCACTGTTGGAACAGAATCAGCAGTTAGGAAACGTTAATAGAGAAAGATGGCACAATAAAAGTGAATGCTTTTGCAGTGCAGCCTTGGGAAAGAGAGAAAGTCTGTGAATGATGTCTTAGTCCATTTGGGCTGCTATGACCTTGATCACGTCGGAGTCACCACCTGAGAAGTTGATCACCACCTGCAGAGGTCTGTCCTCCAAACCCTGACTCAGTGACAGATGATGAATACACTCTTGCGCCTAGTACAGTGATTTTGAGTGAGCTGGGGATGGCCGTCAACTGCTTTCAGAGGGCGATTGCCCCTAACTGACCATAACTCCCTGTACCTCTTCCCATTTATTCAGTACAGATTCATTTATTCAGTATAACAGAGGTTCTAAATCAACATGCTTGTGGATGATTAACATGATTAAAAGAGTGGTTTTACAAATGATAAAAGCTTTAGGTTCCAGGGCCCAGAGTAAACACCATTAATGGGTACTTCGCTTTTGACCTCCCCCTGAGAGGACCATCCAGAACAAAGTTTACATGCGCAAACAAATTAGAGTAGAGACAAAGGGATGGGGGGTGAACAGACTTAACTGGGGAAGCTTTTGCTGTCTGTATCTTTTACCCTATGACTTAAAATTCTAACATAATGAACTGGCTGCCTTCAGCCTGTTCCATTAAAACCTTTTGGCCTTCCAAAAGGTTTGAGACTAGAATCTTCTAACTTTCCCTAATTTTACCCTAATATTTTGCCAGCCACCCGAGTGAATCCCAACAGACTGCCATAATAAAAATTTCCTAGATTGGGTAATATACAAAATAAGAATTTATTCCTCACAGTTCTGGAAGTTCGAAAGCCAAGATGAAGATGTCTGGTCAAGGCTCCTTTTCTGTTTCATAAATGACACCTTGCTGAATCCTCACATAGCAGAAGGGGTTAACAGACTCCCTTAAGCCCTTTTATAAGGGCAGTTCCATCCATGAGGGCAGAGCCATCATGACCTAATAAGATCCCAAAGACCACATCTCTTAATGCCATTACCTTGGAGGGTAGACTTCAACATATGAATTTTGGAGGACACAAACATTCAAATCATATCAAATGTCACTCATAGGTCTGTTGGTGGTCAGAGGACTTCACTGCTTGATGGAAATGGTGGGATGCCTTCATGAGTGACACCAATGGTCTTTCCCTTCAGTACTTCAGAGGAAGATGAAGAAAAATGAATAGACACACATAAGAAGGAGTCTCCCAGAGAACTGTCCACTGAGAACTTTGAGCACTTTGTTTATGTTCTTTCATCTAACAGCTAACATTTAATGAACACTTATCATCATGACACCCTATGAGTTAAGTAATATTACTATCTCTATTTAAAGATGACAAAATTGAGACACAAGTGTATATTTTTACTGCCCCACTACAATCTATAGCAGGAGTCAACAAACTTTTTCCTGTAAAGTCAAATAATAAATATTTCTGGCATTGGAGGACACACACCACCTCTGTCTCAACTATCCAACTCTGCTGTTATAATGTGAAAGCAGAAATAGACAATATATATATATGAACAGACATAGCCATGTTCCAATAAACTTTCTTTTTTTTTTTTTGAGATGGAGTTTCACTGTTGTTACCCAGACTGGAGTGCAATGGCGCGATCTTGGCTCACCGCAACCTCCGCCTCCTGGGTTCAAGCAATTCTCCTGCCACAGCCTCCCAAGTAGCTGGGACTACAGGCGCGTGCCACCACGCCCAGCTAATTTTTGTATTTTTAGTAGAGACGGGGTTTCACCTTGTTGACCAGGATGGTCTCGATCTCTTGACCTCGTGATCCACCCGCCTCAGCCTCCCAAAGTGCTGGGATTATATATAGGCATGAGCCACTGCACCCAGCCAACTTTCTTTACAAAGTAAAGAAAAGCTGAAGTGCAGATTGGCCCTAGATTCATAGTTGGCAGATCTCCCATCTACGTTTCTGGGACCACAGACAACTTGATCAGAGTACAGAAATGCATCTTGTAGATAATATTCACTTCCTGTCAGGCATTTTGATCCTGTTAATCTGCATCACTGAGGCAATTTGCTTTAGTTTTGCAGTGTGTCCAATGAACATATCTGTAACTAATGAGGAGCCAATAAGACTCTGCCTTCAAAAAGTGCCATGAAGAGTGGATCCCAAACAAACCCACATCAGGACAGGGAAGGAAGTCTGGCATCTTTAGATTTGTTCTGAGACTCCTATCCCCAAATTACAAAGACAGAAACCATCAGAATCAACTATCCTGAGAACAGTGTTGCCAACATGGTGAAACCCGGTCTCTACTAAAGATAGAAAAAGAAAAAAAAAAAAAAAGAACAGTGTTGCTCCAGGGGATACAGTCATGGACCCCACACAAGGATATTTCAGTCAACAATGAACCACATATACAATAGTGGTCAAATAATACTATAATGGAGCTGGAGATGATGTGTAATAGGCTATACCACCTGGGTTTTTATAAGTTCAGTCTGTAATGCTTGCAAAACAAAATTAGTCAGTGACACAATTCTCAGAATGTATTCCCATCATTGAGTGATTCATTACTATATTTGAGACAAAGGATGAAAAGCGTTTTTATATTTTTTATAATTCAATTTTAGAAATTTCAGCATAGACAACATGTGAATTAATTTTCTCTTAAATACTGTGTTCTGACAGCTACATTTGAATTGCCCTAATCCGGAATGTGCACTCTAGATGTGATTAGTTAGCACCTGAAGGATTCTATCTCAGCCATCTCAGAAACCTCGCTCCGAAGATCTCTACTACAAGCCTTCCAGATACAGCTATCTGAATCTGCACCACAAAGTTGGTTAGTTAGCATGAGGATTTATGGTTGTCTAGAAAGAGTTTACCTCAAGGCTTTTCTGAAGAAAATTGGATAATCTGGAAAGACCAGCAACTGTGCACATTAGAAGTGGCGCACTAAGTCTAGAACTCTTTCCTCGTGATCTATATGCTACTGCTATATGAGGAATTCTGTCACCTAAGCTTCCTAACATGATTACTGACTCTGCCTTCATAATATTGTGTCTCACAATACTGTGTCTTTGTCTGTAAAAAACTTTTTATGCAAAGTTCTTTGCCTAAGTGCCTAGGATTCCCAAAGGGACAGAGAGTAGGAACCATTCGCAGAAATTAGCTGTGCAGCAGTATTTGTGCCATTCATTAGTAAGCGTTCGCCTATGTGCCCGAATGTGGTAAGAGACTTGCTTGCATTATAACATACTACCTAGCAGCAAGGTTAGAGAGGGGAGTTGTATAGCTCTCATGCACCTCTAATTTTCTAAAGTTGCTGATATGTACCCAGAAACCCTGACAACTGTTTGATCAATAAATTGATTTAGATTAGGTTGTATAGACGCATTCATTTGTATTTCCAGAGTGACTTTTGTCCTAATTGTTTTATTCAGTGCCCTATGTGCACCAATAATACAGAAGGCATGGACTCTATCCTCCAGGAAATCACAATTTGGCATTGTAGGGAAAAAAAATCTAGTGAATATATTTTAGTATTTTCTACGGATTGCTTTTTGAAACTGACTTTGCTTTAGCTATTCATTATATTTATAGAACATATATCAGCCACATTCATATATATATGTATTTTCATCAATCTCATTTTATAGCTGAGGAAACCAGAAAATGAAAAATTGTAAACACAGTTTAACAAAAATCTGATATTTTTCTAAAGTATTTATTGGTAAAAATGATTGAAGAGGTAAGTGGGAGGACACTCAGAGGATTGCAAGCAGGTTGTAGTTGAATGGCAGTTTAAAGAAGTAATTCAAAGAGTAAGATTCTTATCCAAATTGAGCTTGAAATGCCTACTACATAACCAATCACAAGCAAAAACATGTTCAAATGCATTGAGTCAGTTCTCTCTGAATAAAATTCCTTCAAGTGCTGTGCAAAGTGCAAGCTGTAAACAGTTGAACTGCCACAATAAATTAGTCTCCAGAGATCTTTGCATGCATGTACACATCTGGCTTTCATGTGGTCTGTAATGAAACCAGAAACTGATTACTGGATAATCATATTTGTTGCAATTATGCTCTCAAAATTGAATCGCATGTTTCAAAAAGGTTTTATTTCTGAAAACAATCTTGCATAATAATCCAATCCTGTTTAGTCTGAAAGGACTACAGTGGCCACCACTAATGAAATAATAGATGCAAAGACTGGAGATCACAGAAAAAGACATCTAGTCTTTGTCTTTTTGTTGTTGTTGTTCTTGTCATACTAGCCAGAATATAGGACATTTAAGCATTAAGCAATATCCCAGGATTCTTTCTGTCACCTCTGAAAAATGCAACTGGGAAAGATCATAGCATTCATTATGTAGTGACAGTAATATTGTAATTCTCCAGATCTCTTGAAACAGTGAGGAAGAGATAGTTGCCTGGCTTTGACACAGTATTCTTATCTTAATGAAAATCACAACTAAGGAGCTCTTCCACAGTAACCACTATGCTCAGGAGAGTCTCATGATAACCTACTCAAGCACTTCCCAAGTCTCAAAAAAGAAAGTTAATTATCAAGCTTCACACACATACAGAAAGATTGCTAGCCACAGGTCAGACTTGCAGCTACATGACTTCTGGTGCACGTAGCAAACAATGTCACTGTCTATTGACTGGGAGTCAGGGTTTCCTGCTAGCAGAATGCCAGTAGGTCTCAAAGTCTTACTGGTAGCTCTCTAAGCCAGTGGCTGCTATTATATCTCCCCCACGTGGGCTTTCTTATATTCTTTTTTCTTGTATGTTTTTGTTGTTTGTTTGTTTCTTTTCTTTTCTCACTGGGGTTTTCAATAATCTCTAGCAGTCATAGAGCAACTGCGGCACCATCTCCTCTCTGACCCCTCTCTGGGACTGGGGTCATCATTTTCTCTGCCTCTTCCCTAATGGCCACTAAAATCTACACTCCTTCTGGCCCCCTTTCTCTGTCTTCTTACTCCAACACACATGCATACTGTCCTGTGATCTCAGTGCTTCTGAGGAAATTCTTCCCATCCTACAAAATTATTTGGAAACTCCTAGGATAGCATATAAAAAATATTGTGGAAAAACTGTAGCCACAGATTTTCATGGATCAACATAGGAGAATATGTGCACTGTTAGAGTCAATAAAATTCTAAATGTAATCATCAATTGAAGTTCTTCAAATAATTTGGCTTTGAAGTCCTTGAAATATGATTTTTATTTAACAGTGAATGGTGAGGCTGAGGAGGTGTGATGGGGCTGTCCTGAATTATATTAAATGCACACTTAAACCCTTTCATCTTAACACTTAAACAGGCTGTCCAGGACTAAAGCCAAAGTCATCAGACAAAATAATCAAAAATACAACAAGAAAATGTAAGGAGCAAGATGTATTGCAGTGACAGTTTGTTCAAGTTGTAGGTGGGAAGTTAGGTGCTCAAATAATGAACTGGAAAGAGAAAACAGAGACCTAACAGAAAAATAGCCTTCTACTTCATGTTTCTATCAATGGGCGGGAGGTGGGGGGGGCGGCGATGGGAAGCCTTCATACAAGAATTCTGTATTCACTTACCAATATATTGAATTAATATTTTTTACTTTGAGGTGGTTGCACAGATTCTGTTTTGCAGATAGCAGTAGGGCATACTGGAATGCACATGGTCTTAGAATGAAGTTCTGCTTCCACAGAACGTTAAGTTTTCAGCCCTGCTGCACATAAAAAATCACCTGGAAGGTTTCAAAAATCTAGATGCCTGTGCCCCATCTCCAGATGTCTAATTCACTGAGTGCAGCCTGGGCATCTAGCTACTTTTTAAAACTCCCTGGGTGATTCTAATGAGTAGTCATATTTGAAAATCTCTGTCCTGGATCAGCAGTTCTTAAAATGTGATCTCTGTCCCAATAGCATCAGCATCACCTGTAACTTGTTAGAAATGTGGATTCTCCAGGCCCATTCCAGATGCTCAGATTCAGAAACTGAGGGTAGGGTCCAGCAAACTTTTAACAAGCACTACAGCTGATTCTGATGCACTCTAAAGCTGGAGAAGCACTACCATAGAACAATGGCTCTGTAGAATTTTGGTTTATGCAAGAGCAACCTTGAAGCCTTGTAAAAATGCAGATCTGAGTTAGTAATTCAAAAGGGAGGCCTGAGATTCTGCATTCCCAACATGCTCTCAGGTACTATCTAAAAATTTTGAGTAGTGAGGTGTCTTGGCCCACTTGCTGTTGCTTATAACATAATACTTGAAACTGGGTAATTTATAAAGAAAAGAAATTTATTTCCTATAGTTATGGGGGCTCAGAAGACCAAGGTCAAGTGGATGCACCTGGGTATAAGGCCTTCATGCTGTTGGGAATGCTCTACAGAGAACTGAGGTATTGCATGGCATTCTATGGTGAGAGGCTAAATAGCTAACTCAGTTCTCTCTTCCTTTTCTTTTTGAGACAGAGTTTTCCTCTATTGCCCAGGCTGAAGTGAAGTGGCACCATATCGGCTTACTGCAACCTCCACCTCCTGGGTTCAAGCGATTCTCCTGCTGCAGGCTCCTAAGTAGCTGAGATTACAGGCTGCTGCCACCACGCCCAGCTAATTTTTATATTTTCAGTAGAGACGGGGTTTTGCCATGTTGGCTAGGCTGGTCTCAAACTCCTGACCTCATGATCTGCCCACCTCAGACTCCCAAAGTGCTGGGATTACAGGCAGGAGCCACTGCGGCTGGCCTCTTTTCTTATAAAGCCACTAGTCCACTTTTGTGATAACCCATTAATTTATTAACACACAAATCCATTAATCCATGAATGAATTAATCCATTCATTGAGGCAGAGACCTAATTACCCATTCACTTCTTAAAGAATGCACCTCTCAATACTGACCCACTGGAGATTAAGTTTCAACATGAGTTTGGAAGGGAAAAACATTCAAATCAAAGAAGAAGCATGAAAGGATTGTTTTCTGTTTTTGCTGTGTACAAAAATTGGTAGGATGCTTTATATAAATGCAAATTTCCTGGTCCAAAAGTTTTGGAGTTGGCATATGGGAGGCGAGGCCTAAGAATGCATATTTTAACAAGAAGCTCAGGCAATGCTCATCCAAGTGTCCTCAGACCACACACATTGAAACATTAAAAGCAAGCTCTGAAACTCAACCTGGGGCAAATCACTTGACCTCTTTGAGTTCTCATGTCCTCATCTGTTGAATAAAGCTCATAATTCCTTCCCTGCCTACCTGAGAGAATTGTTGCCAAGATCAACTGAGATAATACTAGTGAATTTGCTAAGCAATTTATACCAGAAATCAAAGCAAAAAACAGACTTTGGTACTCAGCTATCAGAGTTGTGAAAGTGGACAAGGACTTACAATAGCCGTGTTATTGTGAAATGGCTCATTGAGAGTAAGAACAGCATATTCCTTGAACTGTCAAGAGCAGCACGCCTTGTGCCATAACCTGTGATCTAAACGACGTTGAAACTCGGAACCACTCTGAAGGCTATGACATCTTGATTGCACAGAAAGAAGGAAAGTCTCCTCTTAAAACACAAGCACCTGTAGGCGCATGTGTGGGCATGCATGTATAAACACATACACATACACACATTGATGTACCCTACTTGTTACTTTGGTGTATATTATGGTTCTCTACCCAGATTTCCTCTTAAAGGGATCTTAAACCTGTTGGGGCTCAGAAAACAGCACTCCAAAATGATGGCCTCAGAAGCAAAAGTTTTTCTCTGACCTTCTCCTGCCTTCCTGTATCTCAGTCCCATTTTCCCCAAGGCTAGCCATAGAAACTAGAATCCCTCCTCCCCAAGGTGGGTCATAGAAACCAGAATCTCTTTTCCTTAATGTCAGCCATAAAACCCAAAAATACTACTCTTTCTTTCCATTATGTGTGTAAACTAGTCATAAAGAAATCATTTGGTCTACCTTTTTTTTAGTCATAGAACCCCATTCCAGAGAAGGCTCTGCTCCACACCCAAAAGGAAGGAATGTATTCTCAGAGACGCTAAGAAGAGTCTGGACAGATAGGTCCTGCTGGGTTTTCCCACTCAGTTCATTATCATTAGACCATATCTTTCAGTCCAATCCTATTTCCACATGGCTGTCCCTATGTAACCAGCAAAAGGGTCTGGCTGTTCGCCACTTACAGAAATAAACCAAAATAATAACAACTTATGATAAAAAGAGAGTGAGACTTTATTATCTGTGCCAGCAAGGGAACAGACAGAAAACAATTCCACTCTTTGATTAGTAGAAGAAATGCAGTTTTTGTTTTTTTTAAAAAAAGGGTTTGGAGTGCAGAAGAGGCAAGGCAGGGCTAGGAGGTGCCATGCAATGTGACTTGCTCTGATGGCTCATCTTGAATTATTGTTCCATTTGGTGAAGGGGCCATCGTAGCCCAACCAGCTTACAAATTAATCACAGTCAATCTTGCAGCCAATCTCTAGCCAAGAGTGGGTTCCAGCCTTGAAGTAATCTTTTATTGGAGAGAATTCTGGAGGTGTCTGGTCCATATTAGGATCTGACCCATGAAGTTGTAAGGAAATATGTGACCAGATAAGTGAGTATGATGTATGCTTACCAAGCATCTAGGTAAATGAATATGCATGCATAAGGCATGGGGCATAAAGTGGAAAATGGAAGGGAAAGAAAACATTGAGGCTGTAAAGTTTATCTCAGAGCTACATCTTGAAACTGAGGGGAGGGAGGAGGAGGAAAAAGGAAAGGAAAAGAAAATGTAAACCTGGTTTGAGGTTAAGCTGCTAAGCTACTCCGTTATACATACTGTGTTGAATTGAAGCATAAAAATGGATCGTTTTTCTTGTATCTTTGAGTTTTCATTCCAAAGCCTCTGGTGTGTACACACTGTATCAATCTGTATACCTTTTCTCCAATTGATCTGCCTTTTGTGAATTGTTTCTTCAGTGAGCTTTCAGAAAGTGAAGGGGAAGCTTTCCCTTTTGGCCTCCACATACCCGTCCCACAACTACTGGAAATATCACTGGCAGGTAATTGACAGCTGCATCATTCACTGCTAATTGCCCACAACCACTGAAGTCTAACCTCCAAAATAGTAAATTAAAGATAATATTTCATTTTATGCAAGAAATGACAAATTGCTGTCACTTTCAACGATTGAAAAAAATGCAAAGGTGGTGGTCTGCAGCATACTCCCATTTATGTGTGGGTTTTTTGGAGCCTGAATCTCACTCTGTCCCCCAGGTTGGAGTGCAATGGTGCGATCTCGGCTCACTGCCGTCTCTGCCTCCTGGGTTTGAGCAATTCTCCTGCTTCAGCCTCCTGAGTAGCTGGGACTACAGGGATGTGCAACCACCCCCAGCTAATTTTTTTATTTTTAGTAGAAACAGGGTTTCACCGTTGGCCAGGCTAGTCTTGAACTCTGACCTCAGGTGATCCACCAGCCTCGGCTTCCCAAAGTGCAGGGATTACAGGCTTGAGCCACCGTGTCCAGCCACATACCCCCACTTAAATTCATCAGCCAGGTGCCTATAAAAACTGAATGGATCATGATAAATAACAACAGGCTACCAGAAAGTTAATCAAGTAGTAGCCCAAGTAGTTGCTTAGGAACATTGGAAACAATTCTCTGAGGTAGGCAGGGTAGGAAATATGAGCCTTATTCAGCAGCTGAGGTAATTAGCAATGGGGTCAAGTGATTTCCCCTAAGCAAAGTCTCAGAACTTTCTTTTAGGTCAATGTTCCAGTGTGTGGTCTGAGGACACCTGTATTAGAATCACCTGGGCTTCTTGTTAAAATATACAGTCTTAGGAGTCAGCTCCCACGTGCTCCAAAACTTTTGGAACTAGAAATATGCATTTATATGAAGCTCTCTGCCTATTCTTGTGCACAGGGAAGTTGAAGAACAGTCCTTTATAGCCTTGTGCTCTGGTTTGAATATTTGTTTCCTCAGAAACATCACATTGGTATACTATACAATACATCTATGCTAGAGCAATTTAACATCAATCCGGCCTGTTTTTCCCTGTGAAGTATCACTGATACCACGGCTGACATAGCAGCATTAATTGAGGCTGTTACTTGGTTGAGCTTGCTGTAGTCTTTAGTCATCCAGAGTTTATTTTGTTTCTGCAGATTACCAAATTAAACAGAAATATGACAGGTTCTAACCACTCTGTATTCTTTAGATCTTTAAGATTAGCACTAATCCGCCCTATACTCCCCCTGGGTTGTAATATTGTTTTTCATTTACTAGGTTGAATGGGAAGTAGGAGGATTCAAAACTCTACATTTGATCTTCACCACTATAAAATCTTTTGCCCCATAGGCCAGTAACTCAATATAGAAAATATTTCAATTGGGAGGTATTGCAGTACTAATTATATCTTTGGGGACTGAAGAAGTGATCAAGTATGTCTATCGGCCTGCTGGACCCACTTTGAACCAGATTTTGACCAGGTGTCCATTTTATCACTTGACCCCATGTACCTCCCTTTTCTAATAAAGGGGCAATGACCATGATATGGGTCTCTCGGTATCAATATTAAGTCAGAAGTTGTGCCCAGGAGTCCTTGAACTGTCTCATCATTCCTTTTTTTCTAGTGTACAGTTACCAGAGTAAATGACCAGAGATCCCTTTAGGGAAGAATCAGAGAAAACATCCCAGTATGTGCTTGCCATAGTGTTACAGGTTTCTTCTTCCCAGATATCTAGCCAGCTCTTCAGTCAGCAGATTATGTGTCTGAAATCTGGCTTAGATTCAATAACTGGACAAGGTAGTGTGAGTTTTTATTGAGGTAATGTTCTCAGCCTCCTACTAATTAACTTCTGCTTTCTTTGATTATATATACAAAGTAGTGCATTCATTGTTCCCATTGATGCCTAGGCATACTATATTCTATTAGTATTCTTCATACTCATCGGATGTCAAGCCCTCTGGGCTACTACTAGGACATGACTGTTTATTACAGTAATTATGATTCCCTGGCTTCTGGTTATTAAGCCTCCCATTTGACCACTATTGAATCATGACCCCATCTTACTATCAACAGGCTCCATGACAACTCTCCTACCATCAGTGATAGACTACAGAGGAAAACCACCACTGAACTTTTGAATGATGCCATTACCTATCTCACCAGCATATTTCTGATAGCCCTGCCGTGAAATATAATCCTCTCATAGGTCTGGTCTCATCTATCCATTACTGCATTTCCACTTTCCTTAGCTTTTTAATCCTTTGTCCATTGTCTATCATAACATTCAGAATGGGCCATTGCTTTCTCCATGTTTCTAAGAGGCACCCTGACAGTGAGTTTATACCATTTCTTTTTTCTTTTTTTTTTTTTTTTTTGTGAGATGGAGTTTCACTCTTGTTACCCAGGCTGGAGTGCAATGGCGCGATCTCGGCTCACCGCAACCTCCGCCTCCTGGGTTCAGGCAATTCTCCTGCCTCAGCCTCCTGAGTAGCTGGGATTACAGGCATGTGCCACCATGCCCAGCTAATTTTTTGTATTTTTAGTAGAGATGGGGTTTCACCATGTTGACCAGGATGGTCTCGATCTCTCGACCTCGTGATCCACCCGCCTCAGCCTCCCAAAGTGCTGGGATTACAGGCTTGAGCCACCGCGCAGTTTTTGCTAGGGTATTGCCATGGACTGAATTTCGCAGCCCCCCACAAAATCCATATGTTGAAAACCCAACCACCAATGTGTGGGGCCTTTGGGAGTTGGTTAGATCATGAGAGTGGAGCCCTCATTAATGGGATTAGGGTCCTTATAAAAGAGATGCCAGAGACAGGCCCTCCTGTTTTTCACCATGTGAGGACATAGCTAGAAGGTATCATGTATGACTCAGGAAACTGGTTCTTACCAGATGCCAGATCTGCCTTGATCTTGGACTTCCCACCCTCCAGTACTTGTGAGCAATAAATTCTGTTATCAGCCACTCAGTTTTTGATATTTTCTCATAGCAACTGGAAAGGACTAAGATGGATATTAAATTCAGTGTTCTGGAAGAGTGCTCCCAAGTCAATAACTCTTCTGTGTCTAGTTTAATGATCCAGTCTTCTTAGTCAAATATCTTCAACATCTAGTCACACAGGTATTTGCTCAGCTCCTGTTTGTACATTCTGGCTACTTCTTGTAGTTTCTTTGAAGTATAGTGTCATACCTCTATTGTCATACTCATTACACATCCAGTTGAATTAAGCTGTGACATAACCCTACTTATCAACCTGGTAACCAGGAGATGACAAGTGGCAGATTCTGATGGGGTCCCTCTTGCTTTGTATGGGAAGGGCTCTGCACTGTCTTCTGGCACAGAGGTAACACTACCTCTTAATAGAGAATGGGGGACCATTCTACAGTTTTTGAGGGCTCAGTGGAGTCCAGGAGTCAAAAATATTTAGAACATACAATCACACATCTCCATCTCATGTGTTGGGTGCTAGGTTTTCCTAACTAGGTCCCTGGCCCTGGCATAACAGACTTACCTAGAGATTCAATCATCTTTGAAGTTTAGTGATCCTAACTAAGTGATTCTCAACACCAAGAAATGTTTCTCACCAAGAAATGTTTCTCACCAAGAAATATTTGGCAATCTCTGAAGTCATTTTTATTGTCATAATGTTGTAGCATTTTGCTCCTTAGTTCAGCTAAAACCATGGTTCTTGTTACACACCCAGGAAAAATTAGGGATATGGATACATTGAAGGGTGAGTACAGCAGAATTTTATTGGGCAAAAAGGAAAAAAAAGAAAAAAAAAAAAGACTCAACAAACTGAGATGGAGTCCTCCCAACAGGCCCTCCACCTCACAGATTAAATCCCAGTTCACCGCAGGAGCTGAAGAGAACAGGCTCCTCCCCTGCATAAGGTAAAAATACCCTGTGGCTCCACCCACTTCCCCCAGTGCCCATGTCGGGCTCCAGTCCACTGTGGGCATGCCTAGAGAAGCCACAGACAGGCTCCCTCATCTGCACAAAAGCATCAATGTAAACACTTGTGAGTAGAGTCAGAATTCTCCAGGGACCCCTTTTTATCTATCTAGGCATTTGGCTGTCTTAATAATGGGGTTGGGGTGTTGCTTGTATCTGGTGAGTAGACACTGGAATGCCACTAAGCATTTTTTAATGCTCTGGACAACAACAACAAAGAACTGTTTTGCCCAAAATGTCAGTCATGTGGATGAAAAAACATTCTAACATTTCTTGATGATAGAATGTTCTCCAGGAAATAAGATAAGTATGACCAACCAGATTTCTGGAGAAAGTTTCCTAGATGGGGCAAACTTACTATAAGGTACATTATGAAGAGCAGGGTAGAGAGTGAATACTGTTGTGCTTCACCCATATTTTCTTGGTTTATATGCTATTAAGGGGAAAAAAGAAGATAGATGGATTCTTCAGATGCTAACAGCTGACAGCTGAGTCCCTCACTAGCCATCCTTTCTGAGTGAATACCGTTGCCTGAACCTAAACTCATGCCCCCTCCCAAGGATTGTCTTATGGCTAATGGCTGGCTGAAAAAGATATGCAAAGCTTTAGCCCCCCTTACCTCAATTCAGAGCAACTCTGAAGTCTATCTCTGCTTCAGAACTCTCTGTAAGGTTGCCCAATATCAGCTTCTCCCTGTATTCAACTGAGGCAAGCTTCTCCCCCTATGCAACCCTGCGTTCCTTGCCTCCTTAGAAGTAGGCCTTTCAAGAGGATTTCACAACAGATCTGCCCCTAACTCTCCATCTCAGAGTTTGTTTTCAGGGAATAGAATCTATTAAGTTTATGTATATGAATGTCAGCTGCTATATTTAATTTATTCCAATAAAGTAACTATTCTTTCCATTAAAAAGTTGTGCACAATCCAAATAATGCTACCTTTTGTGATACAAGTACTGTTTTAATATGAAGATACCAAGATTCATAGCATTTGGGTTAATATAACAGAATGCCATAGACCAAGTGAGTAAAACAACCAACATTTATTTCTCACAGTTCTGGGCGGTGGAAGGTCTCAATCAAGGTGCCAGCAGATCTGGTGTCTGCTGAGGGCCCGCTGCCTGGTTTGAAGACAGCTGGCTTGTATTCTAATTGTATCCTTCCATGGCAAAAAGCAGAGACAGGAGGCAATCTTTCTCTTATAAGAGCACTAGTCCCATGATGAGGGCTCCATCCTCACAATCTAATTACCTCCCAAAGACTCCACTCCAAATACCACCACATTTGGAATTAGGATTTCAATATATGAATTTTAGAGGGACACAAACATTCAGTCCACAACAACAACTATGATGTAAAGTGTATGCGTACAAACTTCAGTGTGATTTTTAATCTATAATTTTTAGTGTAATTTTAATCCTAGGAAATTCTTTGTTTACTGTAAAAATACTATGTCAGTTGATATGTTCTAATCCAGAGATCAGAAGTTCTGCAAATGGCTGAGTAAATGTATCCAGGTAGAACCTGTCCTTCTTAACAATTACTATTTATTTTTTTTTTTTGGTCTCTTCCTTGGAGTGTGCTGTAATCAGAGTTATAAATACCATTAAGCAGAATACTCACCTGTTTTTTATTTGTGGGGCAGTGGGAGTGAGGAGAGGGGGTTGATCAGTACATCAAGAAAAAACTGGAAAACTATTTGTCAAAAAAGGATACAACTAGAGAGAAGAAAAACCCTGCCACTGAATAGTTTTTATAATGTCTGTAATTTACACTAAAATATTTCAGTATAGACAGTGTGACATATAGATGTGTGATTTACCTTTAATCTATAGCCTAAGGAGGAGTTCAACTAGAACCCGAATCAAGATTAACTAGTCCGGATCCCTCAGAACACAGAAAATCATCTGGGAGCCAATGAGATAAAGGGACTTGTTCGAAGTTACAAATCTAGTCACTAGTGGTACCAGGACAAGCATTTGGGTCTCACACTATCGAGTACTTTCTGACATATTACAGAAACTACTAACAATGTTTTGAATTACCAAACTGCATAGATGTGAAGCAACGATAAGCCAGAACAAATGGGTAAAACTGCATACCACCAATAAATGTCATTAGCAGTCATCTTTATAGTGCGGCTTTGAACATAGAAACAAAAGGCCTTAAGAACAGCCTTTAGGAGCTTGCAACCTGTTCGTAAATAGAAAGGCTTCTATACATCTATGTGATAAATAATTATAGTTTTTATTCCAGTGCATTCAACTCTCAAGAGTCATGAAGGTAATTAAACCCATAACTCATGCACCTATCAAATATTCACAATGTAAGTGTTGAAAATCAATTCTTAAAATAAAAATATTGGTTACAAAGGAAGTATAAGTAATTAACTGCAAGAATTCACCATCAAAATAGGCTGTTTTTCTATGCTGATATAATCAGCGCTGACAATTCTCAGAGCTTACTCAGCCTTCTATAATATTACTTTCAGCAAGAGGAATTTCCCTAGCATCATTTCATGCAGACAGTCCGGCTCTTTCATTTTATTTGTTGCGATATCTAAATCTAAGCCATGTTTTCATATTCCGTTAAGGTATCTAATATATTTCTTCAGCTGAGGCAACTTTCACAAATAACATCAGCACATTTAATCATATACTTGTCATAAAATAAAAATTTAAACATTTTCTCATGTAATAATTCTCAACCTCAAATTGTTGGGTTTTTTTTTTTTTTCTTCCTGATCTGTAGCAGTAACCCAAGAAATGTTTTTCAAAGTGGAAAGGTTTTACTTAGGCCAATCAGGCACTGTTCTCACAAAGCAAACTTAACTTAAACCAATGTTCGACTTCTTGTCATTGCATGGGTGAAGAATTGCTCCTGCCTTTGCCTCCACACAGCTGCATCTATCCCTTTGTTTGTTTATTTCCCACTCCCTCTCCTGTCAAGCCTGAACCTGCCTAGTGAGACTAACTTCTAACATTGCTCAGAGGAGTTTCCAGAATGAAAAACTGTGACTGCAACACATTTCTGCCTTTTCTTCTTCTTTTGGAAAAGGATTAAGCCACATATGAGAAAATAACGAAATCTGAGGACAACTCATTTAATTACTTACAAGTCAGTCCTGGATTTCTCCCTCTAAATTATTCTCTTGCCCACAAATACCTGAGAAAACCTCAGCCATCTACTTATAGGAAATAACTAGCCCTCCTTATCCCTGCCTTCCGCATTTGTGGGTTCAACCAACCGAGGATTGAAAACACTTAACTTGTACAGACGTTTTCTCTTCTCATTGTTATTATTATTATTTGAGATGAAGTTTTGCTCTTGTTGCCCATGCTGGAATGCAATAGCGCAATCTCAGCTCACCGCAACCTCTGCCTCCTGGGTTCAAGCGATTCTCCCCCCTCAGCCTCCTAAGTAGCTGGGATGATAGGTATGCGCCACCACTCCAGACTAATTTTGTATTTTTGGTAGAGACGAGGTTTCTCCATATTGGTCCAGCTGGTCTTGAACTCCCGACCTCAGGTGATCCACCTGCCTCAGCCTCCCCAAGTGCTGGGATTACAGGGATGAGCCACTGTGCCCAGACTCTCTTGTCATCATTATCTAAATCATAAAGTATAACAATTATTTGCAGAGTCTTCACATTGTATTGTGTATTGCAAATAACCTAGAGATAATTTAAAATGTATGAGAGTATATGCATAGGGGTTATATGCAAATTTTACACCATTTTATATCAGGGAGTTAAACATCCCTGTATTTTGGTAACCAAGGGGGTCCTGGTACCAATCTGCCTCAATACCAAGGGATGACTGTACCCATTTTAATACTTAGAATAAAACTATTGTTATTCAAAGGCAAGAGTGATATCAGATATCACAAGTAATTGTCACTAGCAGCCATTTTTGTAGCGTAACTTTGAAGTTAGAAACAAATGGCCTTGAGAACAGCCTTTAGGAGCCCGTAACCAGTTCACAAGTAGAAAGGCTGTACATAGCTGGTTGAGGAATTGTCTGGGTAAAAACATGTAGTACCTAATCAAAGAGCAAACATTTTCTTAGAAATGTTTACCTGAGATACACAACACTCTTCTCTCAAACATTTTTCTACACTATTTTCCCAAGGTTATAGCTGTTTTCTTCAATAAAGAAACAATGATCACCATTTGAATGTAGTCAAAACATATAGACAGGTGCTGCTATCTCCAAAATGTGAGACAGAAGATCTGCAAGGTAATACAATTCTGTTTTCTGTAATATTCTAATACTGTGCACAAAATTTCTATTGATTCTAAAGAGCATTAATAGTAGACAAAATACCAAATCAGTAGAGCTGTGTCCAAGTCACTGTCTACATGTCTCTGCCCCACCAGTTTCCACCATTCCTTGCAGAGAATATATAGAAAAAGTCAACACAAGGTTGAATTTCGACTAACTACTTGAGAGGAGTTCATAAAATAACAATTTTTATAATAATTATTTGGTGGTGAGGCCAGACTCCCTCTCAACACATTTCCTTCTTGAAGAAATGAAGGTGGGGATTCTTTGGAAGTAGAATAACATACAGAAAAAATTTTTAGGCTATCTTATCTGAGGACCTAGAATAGCAGAACCTCTTTCCTTTGGCTTCAGCGGTGCTATGATATATAAGCATGGGAAGTTAGAAGCCCCCTGGTTTGGGTTGTTTGACTGTAAGACACCATGCTTAGTAGCTCCTAGGACAGCTGTGAAGCAACAGAGACCCTGGGCTATAGGAAAGTAGCTACAGCAACAGCAGGGAACTGGGTCATATGTAGATTACAAGAAGGACAAATTCTATTCCTGACTGCCACTTATCTTTTGCCTCTTGAACCTCAACTTCTTGAAGTATAAAAGCTGATCTATGCATATAGGCTTCAGAGTAGCTATAAGATAAAATAAGATGACCTATGTAAAAATATTCTTTGTAAATGTTTCTCTAAAATGTAATGGGCTGGAAAATATCTGTTGTCATAATTATTATATTATTATACAGCATCAGTTCCTCTACTTAATTTTTCTGTAATTCCCATGTAGAGGTTATGCATGTTTTAAAATAGTTTATCTACCTATTTCTGAAATGTGGATTTATTAAGCTGTAAAATTCACTAGGATTTATATAATTTAATACAATTTTACACTTTTAAATTATTTCATTTTCGACTTGAAGAGCCCTTCAGAAAATATTTCTGAATTTGTGATGCACTTAAGAAATTATCTTTTGGGATTGGGTAAACAGTCAATGCTAAACACAGTTCTTCAGTAAAAATTCTGTGGTTCCCTGTTGATGAGCCCCACTCCCAGAGTCAGTGGAACCCAGAAATTTGCATATTTAACAAGAAACCACCACTATTCTTTTTTGATGCAGGTAATTCCTTATTAATAAGTTAAATTAACTTTGTAATACGAGTTACTCAAGGTGAGTAATATGTTCTCAAGCATTTTAAGAATTACTCAAGGTGGCAGGGCACAGTGGCTCACACCTGTAATTCCACACTTTGGGAGACCAAGTCAGGCTGATCACCTGAGCCCGGAAGTTCAAGACCAGCTTGGAAAACATGGCAAAACCCATATCTACAAAAAAAAAAAAAAGTACAAAAATTGGCAAGGCATGGTGTCACACACCTGTAGTCCCAGCTACTCTGGAGGCTGAGGTGGGAGGATCACCTGAGCCTGGGGAGGTCGAGGCTGCAGTGAGCAGTGACTGCACCACTGCACTACAGCCTGGGTAACAGAGTGAGACCCTGTCTCAAAAAAGAAATTACTCAAGCTGTTTAATAAGTATACAGATAACCAGGCCTCTTCCTAGAAAATCTGTTTAAGTAGATTTGAATTAAAACCCAGGAATCTGTATTTTTACAGGCACCCCAAGTGACTGTTATCATAGACACACACACATTTTTTTTTTTTGAGACTGAGTCTCCCACTGTCACCTTGGCTGGAGTGCAGTGGTGCAATCTTGGCTCACTGCAACCTCCGCCTCCCAGGTTCAAGTGATTCTCCACCCTCAGCCTCCTGAATAGCTGGGATTACAAGTGTCTGCTTCCACGCCTGGCTAATTTTTTTGTATTTTCAGTAGAGATGGGGTTTCACTATGTTGGCCAAGATGGTCTTGTGATCCACCTGCTTCGGCCTCCCAAAGTGCTGGGATTACAAGCATGAGCCACTGCACCTGGCCATAGACACACATTTTTAGACCACATGTTAAAAAACACTGGTAAGAAAAACATTTTTCACAAAAGTAGGAACACAGATCAGGTCTCTTTTCAGCATTAACACTTATTAAACAGAGTTAATATAACTATTGATTATTCTTACATATGTGGATTAAAAATAAATAATTTTCAGGGAAATATTGTTTGTCCAATGAAAGACACTGGGTATTTAACAGTGCATGATGTAAAAACTGGGATTAGATACTCTCGTCAACTCTAGATAGCTCTGTCTCATACCAGCATTTTACCTGATACTGTCTTTCCTGTCACCGATGGATTTATCCCAATTTTTATTTATCCCCATTACAAAAATCCCACAAGATCTGGCCTGATTAACAATCATTGCTCCACAAGAAAAGTCCAACTTTACTTCTACTTAAGTTAGAAACTTTATGCCATTTGGAGGTTCATAGTGCTGTATTTGAATGAGTCAGGTATGAGAAAGGGTCAAGAGATAAGAATCTATTTAAGTTCTGCAAGCTGGATGATGGAAAACTCTATCAAAGAAGTTCAGCTGCTTCCGGAAGAAGAGGTGGAACTGATGAAGGGAACTGTAACTCTGAGTCATAGAATGGCTAAATATATTTTGTGACACAGGATAAGGAAATGTCTTTCTGAATAGAATGAAAAGACTTCAGTTGGTGGTAGGTGCGTGGCTCCAATAACTGAAAGCATCTGAGAATAAAAGTATTATATGAGCATCTTTAAACAGTTGTGTTTTATAGATGGCTTTCCAAAAGTTTTCCAACAGTTGCGTTTTCATGGATGTTCACCAAAGTGACCATCTCCTTCTGTAAATGCAGAAATAGCTTTTACTAAACCCTCTCACGCCCTGGCAGAATCAGTGAGCTATCCCTGACCACAAGATTAACAGAGGTTTTCCGGGATAGATTCTGCAGCAGGGAGGTAGCCAAATCACATAGGAAAAGTCACACCTAGGAGAAAAATTGTGAAACTTCAGTCAGCACTACAGTTCTCATTATTATCTCTAGAGATAGTACTGATTTCTAAACAACGGGAGGTTGTAAATGGGTCAGGTGGCAGATAACAGCTGACAGGCCAGTTCTTGAAGAACAGCAAATCATGGCACAGCCTAAGATTTTAACCCCTTTTCACTTCTGTATTTCCATAATATACATTTTGTACTATTTTGTCCTGTTATAAAAGTAACATGAACATTGTCAGAAATTGAGAAAGTAGGGAAAATTAGAAAGGAAAAAATAACATCATTGTAATCAATCACTTTGGACAAACAGCTTAAAATAACTGTGTTCAGTGCAGTGACATGGGAAAGAGCTGTGATATCTGAGAGTTGGAGGCAAGGGTGAGGTTGAAAGGCAGCCTGAAGGGGTACAGAAGGTATATGTTCTTGTTGCTGTATTACTCTGTTCAATTTCCTTGCCTCTATTCTTAACCCTAAAGCCTTCCACTATTACCTTGGGAATTCCCAATCTATTTTGGCAAGTTCCTCTAAATCCTAAACTAGTGCTTCACCAGGATTAATGTGCATTTGAATTACCTGGATACCTTGTTAAAATGCAGATTCTGATGTTGTAGATGTGGGATGGAACCTGAAATTCTGCACTTTTACTTAGCTCCCTTGTGATGACAATGCTGCTAATCAGTGGGACACATTTTAAGTAGAAGGTCCCAAGCCACTTGATAGTTTCACCACCAAAACCTCATTTGAACCTGGCTGTTCTGTGAGGACACTGCCTTCCCTTCACTCCATATTTCTCAATCATCACTGCCAGACAATTATTTCCATCTATTTCACTTATGAAAAATACAAAACCACTTTCTTGGAGGCTCATGTCTTCCAGTTATGCCGGCCCCTCCCCCTCTTTATGGCAATCAATCACCAACTTCGTGTCACTCTCTCTCATTCATCGAAGACTTTGCCATCTATCTAGGAAGAGGTGTGGTAGGGAAAGTCACAAGACATACTTTTACAAGATAAGCTGAGTAGTACTGAAGAAATTCACAAAAACTGCCTACCAGATGTAAATCATTTTAAATTCCTAGTTACTGTGTAAGAGATAAATAGCTGTTCACAAAAAATTTGTTTTGCCCTTTGAAGTACAGAGTTAGAGAAAAAGAATAGCAGCCCTGACATCAGAGGGCTATCCTGGCCCTATCAGCTGGGCCTGGCTGTCATTAGTAGCTGCCTTGGCATTCACAGAAGGGTCTTAGGTTCTCCTTTTGACCATGGACAATATCATATAACATCAACATCAAACAAGGCCACTCTGTGATGTGACCATGATGGATCAAGACAGAAACAAGACCACGCCATAGTCGCATTTAAATACAGAGAAATTATGAACATTGTGCAAGTCGTAAAAATGATCAAGTATCCACTTACACTGACCAATGTAAGTTATTACTGCTTCTCCACTAATTGTAGCCTTAGCCAACTCTAGTCTTCACTCCTAGGCTAATTTTGGTATTTTTAGTAAAGATGGGGTTTCACCATGTTGGTCACGCTGGTCTGGAACTCCTGACCTTGTTACCCACCAACCTCAGCCTCCCAAAATGCTGGGATTACAGGCATGAGCCACCATGCCCAGCCAAAGGCAGAGTTGTAAAGCTTATAGAAGGAAACATAGAGGACAGTGTTTGTGAACATTGAAAACTTCAACGACCTTAGTGGTTATAACTTCTCATTATCAAAACAGACATAGTAACCAAAGTGAAAAAAGAAAACATATACTGAAAAAATGTTTCTATTAGTACCCATAATACATAAATAACTACAAAATCATGACAAATAAATTATAAGCAAAAATTTTAAAGATGAGCAAAACCCAAATAGACATTCCACAAAAATCAAGCATGGCCAATGATGATGAAACATGTTCAATCTCATTAGTGATCATAGAAGTACAAATTAGATCAAAATGAGACAGTGTTTTATCCCAATAATACAAGCAAACACTTCAAAGTCTTAGCAATTGTGGGTGAAGATGTGAAGCAAGAGGAGCTAATACCATACCAGTGGAAGGATTAAGTGGAAAACAATAATGAGGTATTGTTTATAAAGCTAAATATGCTCATAGACTATGAACTAGCAATTCCATTTCTACGTGTACACCCTAAAAAAACTCTTGAACACATTAACTAAGAGATATATATGAGAAAGTTCATACACACACACACACACACACACACACACACACACACACAAACTGGAAACAACTCAAATATCCATCAACAGTAATATGAATAAATTGCAAAATGTTCACATAATGAAATAATATACAGTGGTGAGAATGCATGACTGCAGGCTACACTGCAGTGGCGTGATCTCAGCTCAGTGCAACCTCTGCCTCCTGGGTTGAAGCGATTCTCCTGCCTCAGCCTCCTGAGTAGCTGGTATTACAGGCACCTGCCACCAAGACTGGCTAATTTTTGTCTTTTTAGTAAAGATGAGGTTTCATCACGTTGGTCAGGCTGGTCTCAAACTCCTGACCTCGTGATCCACCCGCCTCGGCCCCCCAAACTGCTGGGTTTGCAGGCATGAGCCACTGCTCCCAGGCAAAATGCTTAGTTTTTAAAAATCAAGTAGTATAAAGACTATAAAGGCTATACATATAATGTAATGTCATTTTTATGAAGCTCAAAACCAAACTGTATATTGTCTATCAAATATGCATATATGGTAAGACTACTACAAAATAAAGAAATGATAAGAAAATTCAGCGTAATAATGTAGGGATGGATGGAATGGAAGGACATCGAGGAGGACTTTACAGATAACAAAGAATATAGAATGTTGGTGATTCTCTCGTTCCTAAATCGAATTGTATGAGCATAACTATTCATGATTCATTTTATTATCATTTTCCCTAGCTTACATGTAAGTTATATACATTTTTATGTCATACGTGAAAGAAATGTAAATTTTAAAAGCATATGTGCATAATGTTTTTATATACACATACAAATTTGGATCATATCACTTCCCTACTTGAAACTTTTCAGTGGCTTTCCATTTTGGTCTTCATAGCCTTGAATGATCTTGCTTTGTAGGCCCCGCTTCATCTTCATCTTCCTCTCATTCCTCCTTCATTAAAGACATTTTTTATTGACAAATACTCATTGTACTTCTGGGTACAATGTGATGTTATGACACATACATACTTTGAGGAATAAGTATATCAAACTAATTAGCATATCTATCACCTCACATACTTTTTTTAAGTGAGATTATTTAAAATCTACTCTGTGAAGTTTTGAAAGTTTTGAAATATACAATACGCTATTAACCATGGTCACTATGCTTTATGATAGATCTCAAAAACTTCCGTCTAAGTCTAACTTTGTACCCTTTGACCAATATTTTCTAACGTCCCACCCTCAGCCTCGTAGTAACCACCATTCTCCTCTCCAGCTCTGAGTTTGACTTTTTTAGATTTCACACGCCCTTTCTTTTTACTACACACTAGCCATATTGGCCTTCTTTTGTGTTCTAAAAGAAACAAGCTTTTTCCTGCCTCCAAGCCTTTGTGCTTAGTGTTCCCTCTGCATGGAAGACTCTTTCCCACCCTCCACCCACATTAATTTTAGTTTTCTTTCTTTCTTTCTTTCTTTCTTTTTTTTTTTTTTGAGACAGAGTCTTGCTCTGTTGCCAGGCTGGTGCGCAATGGCACAATCTTGGCTTACTGCAACCTCTGCTTCCCAGGTTCAAGCTATTCTCCTGCCTCAGCCTCCTGAGCAGCTGGGATACAAGCATGCACTACCACACTCCGCTAATTTTTGTATTTTTGGTAGAAATGGTGTTTTACCAGGTTGGTCAGGCTGGTCTCAAACTCCTGACCTCGTGATCCACCCACCTCGGCCTCCCAAAATGCTAGGATTACAAGCATGAGTCACTGTGCTCAGCTGGGAAAATAATTTCTACTTTAAAAATGACTTGAATAGCTCCTTGAAGCTGGCTGTTCAAGAGGCAAGCATTTTTAGCAGTCCAATCTCGTTTAAAAAGGCATAGAACATCAAACCTGCAAAGGACAGTTCCTTTATTTTACAGGTTAATTTTTTTCAACAAACATTTTTTGAGTGCTTATAGATAAGCAAACTAGAGCTCAGAAGGGTTGATTACTTAGCCAAGGTCATGCAATCAGGCCCATATTTCCTCTTTTATATTTTATACATATCAACCTTCATGTCACTATTTACAAGTATTTTTAAATTTTTAGTCCATCTTTTTTGTTTGTGTTATTAATTTAAGTCAATATTAATGTTATTTTATATAATATGTGTATGGATTGATCTCATGTTTAACAATAGCTCACTACATTTTCTCACATCTCCTATCTTCTACTGTGATTATTTTCTTTTTACCCTTAAGTTCATACTTTCATAGTCACTTTAATGAAGCTACATATATGAATGTGCATGTATTTGCACATACACACATACATATATGTATACATATAACAGCTTTATGAGTCCTTCTTTTTGCAAATGAATATTCATACTATTTATTCATATTAATTCATCCATTCATTTATTTATTTAAATCAACAGATATCTTTATGTATGTGGCTACTCTAGGCTGAATATAGTTTTTCTTGCTAGTGGAACAATGGTTAATAAAAAAATTACCATAATTGTATTTCTTGTAGAACTTAACCTCTAATGGAGAAGGCTTATCACATAAATATGTAAGTGCAAACTGATAAAAGAGAATAACAAAGGACTTAACATAAATCCAAGAGAGGCTAGAGAAACATGGTCTGGCAGGACCTCTTTGGAAAGAAGAAGTTTAAGTTGAAAATTAAAATTAGACCAGGCACTCACCCTGCAATCCCAATGCTTTGAGAGACCAAGGCGGGTGGATCAGCTGAGGTCAGGATTTTGAGACCAGCCTGACCAACATGGTGAAACCCTGTCTCTACTAAAAATACAAAAATTTGTTGGACATGGTGGTATGTATCTGTAATCCAGCTACTTGGGAGGCTGAGGCAGGAGAATTGCTTGAACCTGGTAGGTAGAGGTTGCAGTGAGCTGAGATCGTGCCACTGCACTCCAGCCTGGGTGACAGAGCCAGACTCCATCAGGAAAAAAAAAAAAAAAGAAAGAAAGAAAGGAAGAGAAAGAAATTATTTTCCTATTTTCTTTTCTCAAAATACATTAAAAAGAATGAAAAAGAGCCTGTAGGGGCAAACACTGTAGAGATATATCAGCATGAAAAATTGAAAAATGTAGTGGGTGATAGAGCATCACATCTTTCAAAATTAAAATCTGTCCAAATTTTAAAAATGTTTTTCCTATCTTTAAGGGATCACCAAATTCTTCCCTTAATGAAAGCAGTGGTACTCCCTGGATGTTAGCTCCCACTGCACTGCCATTTGCAAGCAATAATTTTTCTCTCCACTTCATTTTCTAGGGCTGCACACTAAGCAAGCATTTCTGAGGATGGAAACCTCAGAAATGCTTAGTGAGCTGACATGCCCCACCTCCTTTTTCTGAGTCAAGAGTTAGTCTGCTACTCTCAAGCCACAACAATCTTTCATAATTACCATCCCTTCTGACAGATCCGTCAGGAGCACCACTGTTTACTCCCAACACAGTTCTGGCCTCAGTAGAAGTAAACTTTTTGTTTTGCATATTTTACTTTCTGTGTTCTGTGGTTAAAGACTATTATACTATTATTGTGTCTAACAAATACAACCCAGCAGGTATCATGACCCTACTTGGACATGAAAATTTTTGAAGGATTTATGTCATAAGAAAATACACTAATAAATGTAGTAGAACAGATGGATCCTGATCACAGATTCAGAAAGATTGAACACAATAAGTAGTGAAGATTGATACCTACCTACAAAGCAGCAATCTGGGTTCGGAGAACAGAGGGCTGCCATAGATATTTGGCATATTTACTGAAGCATTAAGAGTTTCACAGTCCTCCTAAGGATTATACCTACCTCTGGTTACATAGACTAGTCTGTAGTGAGTTTTCCACTTACTTATTTAACTCTTAAATACCATAAACTTCCAAGGAATACCTATGTTCTTGCAGAAGCAATAAATTTTCTGCCATGTTATTAAACATTGTTTGCACTTTAGAAATGTCAGTGATATTTGCAGTTCTAAACACTGCTTTTCATGCCATTTCAAAGGTGCAGTTGTTAGAGCCAAAAATATTCATGTTTTAAAAGCCTCTCTCATATAAATGTCTCAGGGTCAAAAGACATGAAAAAAATCTCTGTTTCATCTTTAGTCTGTTCAAACGCATTATATAAAAGAGTGTCAGGAAGAAAATAAGTCTAGGAAGACTCCCCTGCTTTACAAAATGAAAGGAAGCTTTAGATTTCATCTCAATTCCCATTTAGGGTTTATAAAAGTCTTTCTCAACTAACAAATTTTAACAGATCAGTAAAATCACTCCATTCAATCTATTTGGCTAAACACTGAAGATAACATTGTTTTTTTGATTTACAGAAATTTTAAAAAGTCATCCTTCCTGGAAACTGAAGATGCCACATTCTGTGTATGCAAAAACATGCCCTCATCTCCTGAGACCATGCCTTCCTCTTAAATCCTACGACCTTTAAAAAACTTGGTGAAAATTAAAGTTGTCCAGCAAGTTCAAGAATCCAATGTGGTAACCAAAAGTCCACTGCCCAAGCTCATGCATTTAAGACATGACAATCCACTGTTCGCGTTTACTGTATTTCACTAACTAAAAAACTTAACAATTATTCATTCATTCAATATTTGTTGAGCAGATACTCAGGGCCAAATATAGTATCAGGCACTGGAAAGGAGAGCTACAAAGAAGAGAGGCAAGGTCCAGGTACACTAAGAAATCACAGTCTACTGGTTAAAGCAAAGTTTTTATTTATTTATTTAAGATGGAGTTTTGCTCTTGTTGCCGAGGCTGGAGTGCAATGGTGTGATCGTGATCTTGGCTCACTGCATCCTCTGCCTGCCGGGTTCAAGCAATTCTCCTGCCTCAGCCTCCCAAGTAGCTGGGATTTCAGGCATGCGCCACTACACCCGGCTAATTTTGTATTTTTAATAGAGATGCAGTTTCTCCATGTTGGTCAGGCTGATCTCGAACTCGGGACCTCAGGTGATCCACCCGCCTTGGCCTCCCAAAGTGCTGGGATTACAGACGTTAGCCACTGCGTCTGGCCGGTTAAAGCAAACTTTAAAACAAAATGCACAATTTGTGCTTAAAAAGAAATCATGATAACTTTAGAGTATATAATAGGGGGACCTTGCCTAATTAGAGGGGTCAGGGAAGACTGCCTCAATGAAGTGGCATTTAAATGGAGAACTCGTGGAAGAATAGGAATCAGCTACATTTAGAGAGGCCACTGATCTTAATTCCAATAAATCTGCAAGATATTCTCATCCTAAACTGTAAGATCCCTTTATAGCTGCTTTAGCTATTAAATCATAGCCCTACTTAGAAGATGTGACAGAAATTCTTCTATCCTCCCCTATGGCTAGCCAAGTAATGATTTGAGTCTTCAACTGGTGTCCTTTTCTTCTCCCACATACCACCCCCATGACACACAAATTCTTCTGTGAGAAATGGAGTTAAAATTGACCCAGAAGAAAGTTGACATATTGGTCCAGAAAAACAAAGAAATTAAAATGTCCAGACTTTAAGTTCAAAAGGCAAGAGCTCAAATATAACACAGCAGCATTCAGACACATGCCATTCTCTTTACTCTTTTACCCACACCCTTTGAGCTGAGGAGAATTGAAGGGTATTTTAGAGGGGAAAACCAATGATTTGTCACCAGCCTTCACAGAATTTGGGTTGGGAGAAGAAAGAAGAGCAAACCTTGGAGAGAAGTACCTGCCTAATGTGACAAAGTGCATATATCATGTACATGGGAGACTTAGGCAAAAAAGAGGGTCTGTGATCACTCCTGCCAAGTTCTGCAGCACCAGAGTTTCCATGAGTATCTAATGGAGAATAAAAGTTGGCAGATACAAAAGTGAGTGTGTCCAATGTACCATAACTATGATTTTAAAAAAAGCAACAATGGATGCAGCGATAAGAACAGTTCCATTCTACCCAACAACCAGGACTCCCTCTTTAGAATCAGATGGAGAGATAGTTACATAGTGACCACATGCCAGAGTAGAAATTGCCATACATGGTTATGATCGTGGAGACAACTGTATAAGAGCTATGCAGAATCCAATCAGATACCATTACAGTCTCCATAAGAATGGTAGGTCAGATGAGAAAGCACACACACACACACACACACACGCACACACACCCTGAATTCACAAATCCTGAATTCACTCAGGTAGTAGAAATCAGTTCAAGGACATTAGCTATGAATTTGGGGAATGAGGGGTTTGAAGACCCTCATCTCTTCAAATTAGATAATGATGATGGAAAAATGATGTAAGTAAGGATACAATTTGATCTTATAAGAAATCAACTCTAGCTAAAGAATATGGTATCTGAATTTCCTGTCACCACAGGGACAAAAACAAGAAGCTCAGTTTATACAACTGCACACAAATAGAATCTCCCTGGAAAGCTGTTGACTCTGTACTGCATCCTACTCTCAAATCTCTGGCTCGTAAGTGATCTCAGTTGCCTTGTAATGACAAAACCAGCTTGCCTGGCCTGAGATGATATGCTACTCTCCTTGAAACTAAGTATCCTTAAAAATCTTAGGGAGGTTTGGAATAAAATACAGATATAATGAAGTGAACAAAAGCCCATAGTATGAATACCAATATGCAAAATTCAGAATAATGTGTGTGCAGTTGGTATTCAATGTGCTTTTGTTGTTTAAGAGAATATGACGTATTTTAGAATAACAGTTTAAATAAAGAGAACAGACATTCTAATTTAGAATATTTTATTGTTATTTTTTCATTAAAGTATGTAAAGTATTTTGACTAAATTTACTTTTTAATGTGCTAGAATATTTAAGAGAAAACTTGAGATTCTTTATATTTCCAAGTTTAAATTATTAAATATATAAGAGTTGTTCAAGCAATTTATAATTTTTGCTTGTTGGGATCATAAGTTTGCCTGGTCATGTACTTGAAGTGCTTAAAAAGAAAATCAGATATTTTGATATGTTGTGTTTCCATTTTCTTCTCCTTCAAAATATTGTTTAAATGTTCATCTTAATGTCATTTTTGACCTAAAGATCATTCAGGAGTACGTTGTCTAATTTCCATTTATTTGTATAGTTTTGCGAATTTGTCTTAGAATTGATTTCTAATTTATTCTGTTGTGGTCTGAAAATATACTTGGTATGATTTTGAATTTTTAAAAATTTATTAAGACTTGTTTTGTGGCCTAACATATGGTCTGTCTTGGAGAATGTTCCATGAACTGATAACAACAATGTATATTCTGCAGTTGCTGAGTAGAATGTTCTATAATTGTCTGTTAGGTCCATTTGGTCAAAAGTTCAATTTCTGTCCAGTGTTTCTTTGTTGATACATTAGACTTTAAAATGTACTCTGAAATGCTAAAAAAAAAAAAAATTGAGAAATCTGCGTTTACGCATAGAAGTTCTTTTAATTAAGCAGAATTTAGTCTGTTCAGCTTGGGTTGATCCATTAATCAAGGGCTGCCTTGCAAGGGATTGACAAAATTCATGGGATTTATGGAATAAACTGAGAGTTTTAAATTACATTTAAAAGTAAGAAAAATAACTACTTTTTAAGTTGTTTTTTGATACATTAATTTAAAACCAAGTAACTGAAAGTAGCATTTCCTGCACACAAAAGGTTCCCCTCAGGCATCAAAAAGTTTACGCTGATGCAATTGAGTCGTTCTCTCACAAATCATCTCAATCACACTCTCAGGAAGTACTGTACATTTCCTATACTAAAACCCAGACTAATAATAGCAGAAATTGAAGCCTGGCCACTCAAAATACCATTCTCAACTCTATCTCCCTTGCTAGTCTCCCATTATAGAGAATGTAAAGCCCAAAACATCACTTTCCTTAGCTTCTTCACAGCAAGTGGTAACCTGTGGCTCAGATCTGGCCAAGAAGACCTAACTGGAAGTTTTTCAGTACCTGCTACTTTCTTGATAAAAGAGGCATATACAAGAGGAGAGCTACTGATGGTGGCTGTTCTCCACTTCTTTCTGCCTAGGAGAGATTATGTGGTGTTAGGATGTGTAGCAACCATTTTGTGATCATTACATGAGCAGCACAAAATTGAAAAAGCAACATGCAAAGAATGGCAGAGAAGAAAATAAGATTCTGGGTCATTGGGCTTCCAGACCAACACTGAGGCCATGTGTCTAGATTTTCTTATTACTAAATAGTAAATACCCTTCTGTTTTAAGAAACTACTGTTTTTTTACTGTTACTTTAAGGCAAAAGCTTTCCAAATGGATATATGAGAGAATATCAACTGGAGTAGGATTCCCCAATAGGATCAACACAGATAAGAATCAAGAAGAGAGCGTTTTGAGGCTCTTTCCTCAAAACCTTCACATAACAGCAGCGTAAGCTAAGTTCCCACCAACATTATCACCATGCTCAGAGGCCTAAAAGAAACTGTAAAAAGATGAAGAAGGGAGAAAAAATGGGAGAAGATGTTTTAAATCTGAATGTGGATAGATTATGAATTTTTATTAACTAACACATCACAGATTTTGGACTGAGTTTACCTGGAAGGAACTAAATGAAGAGTTTTATTCCTGTTGCCAGGGCGGTGGTCATTGTTGTTTCCTATTGCTAATAAGGTAGACTAAGCACTTGGAAAAAAAATTCTTTCACTAACAGAAAAATAAAATAAGTTATGTTTTAGCATATTTGAGTCTGTGAATGTGATATTCATATTCATATCTCTTCTTTAGCTACTCAGATATTAGGAGGCTACATAGCATCAGACAGATTGACAGACGAATATGCTTACAGAATATATCAACCATCTCACATTAAATTAACACATATATTGAGTTCCTGCTATGTGCCAGGTTTTCTGCTCAGGCTTTGTATTTCTAGTTTGGTAGTTTTTAATATTTAAACAAAGCAGTTGACTTCACAAGCCTGGGTAATACAAACCACAAAAGCTGAACATGAATCTGAACTAGAGGCCAGATTCCTAAGGTTATCAGAAGGCCAAAATCTCATAAAAGAAGTCAAAAGAAGGTAGAAAACAGAGAGCCTTTCTCCCTTTCCCATTACTGGAATTATAAAGGTTTTACTTCTTTGCATATTGATCTCTCCTATGATTTGTTAAATGCTTAAGTAGAAAATAAAATGTCTTTCTTCATGATCCAGCTGAACCCAATAAACTTTGCTGCCTTTGTTCTATGATACATCCTTTGAGTATAAGAAAAACATTATAAATGAAAAACATATTTCAGATGTTGCTGGGGTGGGATGCATGGAAAACCAACTCAACCAAACTTGATTTACCAAAGTGGGGAGGAAGATAAAGGCACACCAAATCCCACCAAATAAGGCTTTATTGTTTTTAAATTTGGTTAAAAGCAAAGACTCTGGCTTATTTATTACCATCAATATCATCAACTGAGAAAGGAAGCATGAAAGCTTATCTATTGATTTTGCTTTGGCTTTATAAGTAAACTGCACACTCTAGTTATCTAAGCATTTCCAAAACTACAGAGTAAGCAAAATAGAATTTAAACCATTTTACATTTGGATGCAGTTCATTCATTGACTTTGATAATAGCACATTGTATATTGGTTTCTGCCAAAAATTCATTCAAGAACAGGTCAATATATAGAGTAGAGGGAGCAATGAGTGGATGCATAGTGTACATCCACTCTGTACCTTTCTGTAAAAATATGGCTATTTCCAATTGTCGTCAAGAATTTTGTATAGCCTGACAAGGGTTAATTTACTTTAACCATTAATTTAATTCTTACCAGTTGAGTGTTTTACCAGATACCACTTCCAGTCCATGCTGCCCATCCTTTGCAGGAACTCTCTCAATTCCGCCCATGCTTCCTATCTACTCCTCAACTAACAGATAGTGTACCTTTTCTTCTGTAGGAAAGAATACTACCTTTCTTTCCACGGCACAGCCTCGTACATGCATCATACTAATTTTCAGTGCAGCTGCATCCACAATTCCTTGAAGCGACTGTCAGCATCTGTGAGCCTTCAGAAGGGTGAAGTACCCCCGTCGAAAATAAGTCTTTTTAAACAAATAGCACCTTTCAACTTTCTTGTAATCATTGTCCCTACATCATGTTTATCTCTCAAATCAGCCTTTAGCATTTTAAAGCATACATAAAAAACAGGGCAAACTTATCTTTTACTCTATGCTAGGGAATAAATGGGGTAAAGTGGGGAGGGTTGGCTGATATTAAATATTCATGTGTGTGTGTGTGTGTGTGTGTGTGTGTGTGTATACGCACACATACATACAAATATAGATAGATATAGTTCACACCATATATATCTATAAACATATATATATATATAATGCATACAGATATATATTCCATACCATATGTGTTTATAAACATATATAGATATCCTTAGAAAAATTAGTAAATTAACTAAGATGTAAATCTATATAGTACTTATATATAATCAACATTTTTTTTTTGAGACAAAGTCTTACTCTGTCACCCAGGCTGGAGTATACTGGCATCATCTTGGCTCACTGCAACCGCTGCCTCTTAGGTTCAAGCTATTCTCCTGCCTCCCCAGTAGCAGGGATTACAGGCCTGTACCACCACACCCAGCTAATTTTTGAATTTTTAGTAGAGACGGGGCTTCACCATGTTGGCTAGGCTGGTCTCGAACTGCTGACCTCATGATGTGCCCGCCTTAGACTTCCAAAGTGCTGTGATTACAGGCGTGAGCCACTGAGTCTGGCCGTGAACATCTTTTATGCTTATTTTTATTTATTCATTCACTCGAGAATATTTATTGATCATCTATTATGCGTCGGGCACTGTTACTAGAGCATGAGATAAGTAAGTAAACAACAAAACATTCAATGATCTTTTTTCTTGTGAAAAGCCGCAAAGGGAAACATAACATTTGTAAAAATCTTTACAAATGACTAAGTCCAACTCTTGTCTTGGGATAATTTAATAGCACCTGCTTCCACTTTCAAAAGTATCCCAGTTGTTGAAAAATGCTATATAATCATCCTATAAATAAGTATGTTTAAACAATGACTAGTGCTACGGAAAGGAAAAAATAAAAAGTACAGCAGGATAAGGGAGTCTGAAATGTGGAAAAGAATGGTTGCCATTTTCAATAGAATAGTCACCGTAAACTTCATTGACAAGGTAGCATTTGAGCAGAGACCTGAAAGAAGTATGGGTGTGAGCTATGTAGCTCTCTGCATAAAGATTATTCCTGACAGAGGCAACAGCAAGCAAAAATCTCAGAGGTGAAATTGTGTGTAGTATGGTTGAGGAATACCACGAAAACCTGTGAGGCTGGAGCAGAGTATACACATCATGGGGAAACTGGCAGACATTAAGATTTTGGCTTTAATTCTGAGTGAATGAATGAGCCACTGGGGAGATAAGGAGAGTAATGAGTCCCACTAACATCTGACTTGTTTTTAGCAGGATCACTCTGGTTGTTCCATTCAGAATGGTGTTCAGGGCTGGAGTGGCAAGATACAGGGACACCAGTCAGGCTGCTATTGTAATAATCTGGGAAAGAAATGGTCATTGTAGCAGTGAAGATGGTGGGAAATTGTTGGATTCTGGATATATTTTGAAGGAAGAGGCAACATTTTAATTGGATATTCAAAAGTCTGAGAGGTGTAAAGAAAGCTACTATTAACATTCCCATTTTACAGATGAAAAAACTGGAACTCAGAGAGGATGTAACTTAAGCTTGTACAACTAATTGAATGGAAGAGCATAAAACCCAAGCCTCCTATTAGCCTGGGACTTCCTCTATGTTGTGCAGTGGTTCCCATACATACCACAGACTACACAGTAAGTGTGAGCTCTTCTCATACTGAGATTTACAGGAGTCTTTCCCAACAGAAAAAAAGTGAGAACACCTTTATCAGCAATAACTTGGGGTTTCACCTGGGATGTATAAAGGTTATGTCCACCCTCAGATGTGACACTTTTGACTGAAGTGATTAAATAAATAACTGAAATGATTAAATGAGGATTTCATTAAATGTCCTATGCACATGGACATGGCTTAATATCCTCTAAAGAGGCATGACTCTATGATGTGAAAATGGAAGGAATAGATAGATTTGGGTTTAAATCCTACCTTGACGTGTATTAGCCATGAACTTAGCACAAGTTGCCTCTTGAATTTGTTGTAGAACACTAAATAAAATATAGTCTAAAAACACACCAGGTATATTCTTACAGGATAATCCTACTACCTAGCATTTTCCTCCCTCAGATCTTCATTTGAATGGCTCCTTGACATCAATCAATATTTAATTAGATGGCATCTCCAGAGATAGACCTTCACTGACCATCCAGCTTCATTTTCTTCAGAGCATTTATATTAGTCCATTTTCACTCTGCTATAAATAACTACCTGAGACTGGGAAATGTATAAAGAAAAGAGATTTAATTGATTCACAGTTCCACATGGCTGGGGAGGCCTCAGGAAACTTACAATCATGGCAGAAGGTGAAAGTGAAGAAAAGCATGTCTTACATGGTGGCAGGAGTTAGGGGAAAGTGCCAAACACTTTTAAACCATCAGATCTCATGAGAACTCACTCACTGTCATGAGAACAGCATTGGGGAAACCACCTCCATGCTTCAGTCCTTTCCCACCAAAGCCCCTCTTGACATGTGGGGATTACAATTCAAGATGAGCTTTGGTGTGGCATGGACATAGAGCCAAACCATATCAGCACTTATCACTATAGAAAATCTGATTAATACATTGTTATATATTTATATTCTCTCTCACCAACTAAATTGTAGACTCTATGAAGGCAGGAATTTTTTTTGTCACTTGTGTCTCCAGTACCTAGATTAGTTCCCAATACACAGTAGTCTCCCAGAATATTTGATGAATAAATTACTTTTGTGTCCCTCTTCTGTTCCCTTCCTAGGTTAGGACAGATTGGTCTATTTGTAGTGTTCTGTGTTGTTTCCCACTTCAAGGTCTTTGAATCTAGTGTTCTCTCTTCCTGGCATACTCTGACTCTCACACTGTCTGGTGGACCTCTACTTATTTTTCCAGTCTTAACCCAAATGGTCACTTTCTTAGAGAAGCCTTCCATGATCTCAGACTAGGTCAGTTCTGCCTATCTTGAGCTATAAGAGAACAATGTGTTTTTCCTTCATAGCACTTGCCACAGTTTATAATTATTTGTTTACTAGGATGATTAATTATTCAAGGTCTGTCTCCTGAACAGGAATGGAAGCTCTCTGAGTTCATTGCTGTTTATATCCAGCACTTAACACATGATAGACATTCAATAAGTATTTACTAAATGGATAAGGAAAGAAATCCACATGTGTGCAGGAAACTCAGCACATATTACAGAACTTCTGTATGTTTATTAAAAACTCAAAAAATTGAGTTTGGAGAAAAGGGATCCATTTCCAGGAAAAGGTAAACTGTGAAAATATAAATAGGGGTCATGGCTTTCTATTGCACAAGCAAGGAAGATTTACTGACAAGAAGGCAAAGGTGTTCCAGTCACATGAGTAAGCAGGTAATACAAAGGGCATTTCAAAATATTAACCACACAGGCAATTTCCTCTAAATTTTTTCTTCTGTTGATCCCATTTTCTTTCAAAAAATTCACGAAGAGGGCTTGCACTCTGTATGTAACTTCTTTTAAACAAGTATCTGGTTCATTGGCTTCAATTCTGAATAATGTTACAATTTCAATGCGAAGCTGTCAAGTGAATATAACAGCTAACTGGAGAGCTATGCCTCTAGGACAAGAAGAAACTCCATTAAGTATTGGAATCCTTGATTCATGAGTCTCCTGCATGGTGTCTTCTACCCTTCAGTAGAAAAGGATACAAGGACCTACAAAGTTCACTTGATATTTATAGTGCATGTGTCCTTTGTAAGTATATTTGACATTTAAGATGAAAGTCTGGCCTTTGGAACTAAATTGACTTAAAAATGAGAGATATTGAGAGAGGGGAGCATGTTTCTTAAGTAAACAAGGAGTAACCACAATTAAACTAAATAGTTCAAATGTTTGCTTTCTTTAGGAGGACAGAGCCTAGTGTTTGCTGGATCCTGCCCTCCATGCCCCAAAATGATGAAAAGAACATTTACTTATTTTGTCTTGGTTAGGTAATTTATTGCTTTTTGTCAGGAAATAAGAACTAAAACTATTGGCTGATTTATACTCATGCACAGAAGGCAAATTTTGCCAAATCATTCTCTCTCCTTTAAGCATCCTAGGCACCCTAATCAATGACGCACCCACCCTCCAGTTTTTTTCCTCTCTCCCAAAGGATGCCGTGGCATGCTAGCAGAGTAGAGAACAGCAGGGAAACAAAACAAAGCCCTTAAGAACTCCAGTATTGTTGAAAACATAGAGGAAACAATGGTTTGGACATCTGTTCCCATCTGAAACCAGATTGGATGACTGACTTGCTTTATCACTCTAATTTGTATAGCTTATTATCAAAATTTCACTGTCCACAGGCCAAATATGGCCCTCCAGCTGTTTTGTCAATAAAGTTTATTGCAACACAGCCATGCCTATTCTTTTACTCAATGTCTATGGCTGCTTTTATGCTACAGCAGCAGAATTGAGTGGTTACAACAGAGACTATCTGTCCCACAAAGCCTAAAATATTTTCTATTGAGCCTTTTACAGAAAACTTTTGCTGACCCCTGCCTTAGACTATGACTATCTGACAATTGGAAAAGATCTGGATAGATTAAAATATTAAATTGTGTTTATAAACAAAATATAATAAGGTCTTCTCTCTGTTGGTTTATCTGTTAACCAAAGCCTTCAACCCTTAAGTAATAATCTGTTTTCATTTTTGCTTCTAATCTTTATAAAATTTAGCCAGATTTCCCTCTCTCCATTCGAAAATGCATTACATATTAAGCAGAAGATACTGAGCATAATCTAATAATGTGACATAACAGAATAAGCACGGGTTTTGGAGTCAAGAGACTTGACAGAACATGTGCTAATCCCATTAACAAATAAGTCAGTGGGCATTCATATAAAGACATATGAGCTTCAAGAACTGTCAAATGTTCTCTTTTTGTATTTCTCTGTTTTGAACAAATGCTGTGTTCCCATGAACTTGTCAGCTCTCGGTCCCCCTGTTAATGGAAAAATTGAGGTCACATCCTCCATTTGGTGGCAATTTGCTCACCTAACCTGCTGACCTTTTTCACGTTCTGCATGCTCACCAGGCCTGTTTTAATCTAGATCAAACTTCCTATCTCCTAATAGCCAATCAACGTCAAAGCCAGAAGTATTGTTTCTGCCCTGAGCAATAGGATGCCAGAAACAGGACACTACAAAGAACTAAATAATGATTGTATGCTGATAGCAGAATTTTTACCAATTTACTTAACTATCTCTAGTAATGACTCTCTTTACATCAATGAAACATCTAGAGTGTGGCTGTTTACTGTAGGAATTGCAGGGGTTGAGAGCTAGAGGCTTGCCTCATTGAGTTTTTGCAAACAATGAGATTTTTCACGTCAGCGGCAAAAGAGAGATCTTTCACTCCTAGGTTTCCTGAAACAGTTTGAATTAATGGCCCTGGCATATTTGAAAATATTTTCTGATTTTTCTCTCCTCTCTTGTCTGTTTTAGTAGCTTAGTTTGGGGAGAGGGCAATAGAGCAAATTGTGGTAAAAGTCCATCTCTCTGCTAATTTGATTATTTAACAGGTATTTGTTTTTCTGTCATCTATGGAAAAAGGAACAATGAAAATATAAGATAGTCTAGGAATTTTTTGGCTGTCCTGAAAAATACTTTTCTGCAGAAAAATGTTGTAGATCTCTTGGCTCCATAACTATCAAAATAATATTCATCACCCACTCGGCAACACCAGACCCAACAGTTCCCTGCCTCAGAGGTTGAAGTGGAAACTGTTTATTTGAAACCTCACACCATGCTTCCTATAATCAGGAATGCAGCTTTTCCACCTCCCCTCCACAAAACACTCAAAGAGTTATCCAGAAGAGACAATCCTATTTGATTTATAAAAGCCTACTAGAGACCATCTCAGCTGAATCCTGAGGCAAACTTGGGATTCCAAACATAACAACTCTGCCCCTGTGTTCCACAGGGTGATTCCCTAGGAACGTTGGCTCCCTCTCATCTAAGGAGCTTGCTGAAACATTTATACAGAACCCATCATCACCCTGCTTGCCAGAAGCTGGAAAAAGTTTGAGTACACTTGTTGTAACTGAGTGAGCGCAAAATCACCACTGAGACAAAGACTAGGCCAAATTATAGGGTCTTTATTGCCTGCGGCCAGGGAGGACTCTCCTTTCTCTAACCCGTGGCCCTGAAAGGAGGGTGTCAAGACCTTTTATGCCCATAAACCACCTCCTTGGTGGGGGTAAGGGAGAGGGGCTTTGGACATTCCGAGGGCCAGGGGACTTTGGACATTCCAATTGTTACTTAAGTGGTTTACAGAAGTTAAGATAAGCGTTAGTTTACACATTGTCTGGGTAGGGTGGAAAATTACAGACCTTAGTTGCTTATTACAAGTCTTAGTTTTTCTTAAAATGGTGCAGGGGCTAAAATGGCGTTGGTTTGGACTGCTTGCCTGTCACTTTAGGGTTACAGAGAGCAGTTTCAACGGAAAGCCGAGGTATGGTCCAGGTATGCAGTTTAGGGGGCAATTACCATGTCACACACTCCTTCCCTGGTAGGCAGTATGTGCAATGGCTCTGTTTAGGCAAGCAGGTTCAGCAACAGGACCTCCAGATTACATGGCTTTGGGGATACTGTTCAAATTGCAGTCTAGGTGAATAGTGCCTCCTTGGAATTGTGCTGTGTACAACTTGTGCAACCACACTGTGGTAGGCAGAATAATGGCCCCCAAAAATGTTCACATCCTAATCCCCGGAAATGAGAATATGATAGATTTACATAGCTATGGAAAACTAATGCTGCAGATGGAAATAAGGCTACTAATTCACTGACTTTTAGATGGGGAGATTACCTGTGTGATGGTTAATTTTATGTGTCAACTTCACTTATTTGCCAAACATTATTTGGTGAAACAGGATTCTAGATGTTTCTGTATGAGCATTTTAGATAAGATTAATATTTAAATTGATGGACTTTGAGTAAAGTGGATTGCCCTGCATAATCTGATTGGGCCTCATCTTACCATTTGAAGGCCTGAATGGAACAAAAGACTAATTTCTCCCAAGCAAAAAGGAATTCTCTAGCAGAGGGCCTTCAGACTTGAACTATAACACCAATTCTTTCCTGGGTCTCCAGCCTACTGGTGACTGCAGATTTTGGACTTGCTAATCTCCACAATTATGTGAGACAATTCCTTAAATAAATCTCTGTTTCTGTCTCTGTCGTTCTACAATATGTATGTGTGTGTGTGTATATGTGTGTGTGTGTGTGTGTGTGTGTGTGTGTGTGTGTATAAAATAGAGAGAGAGAGAAAGAACCAGTGTGTGTATATATATACACATATCCCACTGGAGTGCCCTGACTAATACATCCTGGATGATCTGCATAACTACAATGTAGGTACAAGAATCCTTTAAATATGGAAGAGGATGTCAGAAGAGAAGGTCAGAGTGGTAAGAGGTAAGGGCTTAGCCTACCATTCTTGGCTTTAAAGATGGAAGAAAGGGATCAATGTGGGCAGCTTCTAAAAGGTGGAAAAGGCAGGAAAATAGTTTCTCCTTTAGAGTCTCCAGAAGAAATACAGCAGTTCTGACATCTTGACTTTAGCCCAGTGAGACCCATTTTGGAGTTCCGTCCTCTAGAACTGTAAGATAAGACATTGCATTCCTTAGCTACTAGATTTGTGGCAACTTGTCCAGCAGCAGTAGAAAAACTAGGATAGCATGGCAGTAGCCCTTCTCTGGAGTCTGACACACCTGGGTTCTCACTCATTATTCATTATTCTCTACCATTTACCACAGGCCTGCAATCCTTATTTGCAATTCCAAAGTTTAAAAAAGGTCTTGAAAAATAAGGATATTTTGTAACTTATTTGACAGCAAAACCTAACTTGACCTAAACCAGTATGGAACTATTTATGATCTTTATTTATTTTACTAGGTGTGAATATTCATATATTTCAATGCATTAATATTAAGGTATTTGATGATGTGGGATTGCCACCAGTCCTGCTGATGATATGATATAATATGTTATACATGTACCATATATCTTTCTAAAATCTGACAATTTTTGAATCTTGAAATATACCTGTTCTCAAGGGCTTCAGAGAAAATATTGTAGCTCTATCAGTTACTTGGGTAATTTAATTGATTTCTTTAAGCCCCAGTTTTCTCATCTGAAAGTACCAAACATTCAGTAATTATAAAAAATGTTAGCTATTACCCCCTTTTCTCTTTGCCTCACTCTTTATTTCCTTTGCCTATATTTGCATCCCACATGGACCCAGAACAGTCTACAAATATTTGAATGCCCTATATGTACCAAGCACCTTCCTCTTCTCCTCTTCTCCAGTGTTTGTGTTGAAATAAATCCCTCGCAATTAATCATAAATAAGCCTGTCCAGAACTGTCTGCAACAGACACTCTCTGAACTCAACAGACAAACAAGATTGAGGAATATACTGGTCAAAGGATGAGAGGTAGGGGGAATGAGTTCTAGTGTTTCATAGCACTGTAGAGTAAATATAGTTAAAAATAATTTATTGTATATTTTCAAAAAGCTAGACGAGAGGATTTGGAATGTTCCCAACACATAAAGTGATTAATGTTTGCAGTGATGGATATGTTAATTACCCTGATTTGATCATTACATATTGTATACATATACCAAATGTCATCCTGTATCCCATAAATATGTACAATTATTATGTGTCAACTGAAAGTAAAAGGGGAAACAAGAATCAGAGGACCAGTAGGAAGCAGAAATTTGTTTATTGAGCAGTGCCAAGCAAAAAAGCATTTGTGAAAGACCCTATACATACTGTAGAGCTGAGAACAAAGAACCACACAGACATGATCCCTGGTCATAGAAGCTTATGAAACAACTCAACCAACAACATAGCAGAGAATCACAATGACTTTAGAATGCGATTGGAAAGAAAAACTTATACATTATAAACTGTCTCAAATAATTTAATAAACGTTTCTTAATCATTGAGTAATAGGGCTTTTACATATATTATATAATTTAACCCTCATATGGATGTGACAAGGCTTTGATTATGCCAATATTTAATCGATGAGAAACTGAGGTATAGAGAGGTGATCTAGTGGCAGAGTCAGGATTTGAACAGCTGTCTATCTGATCTAGCTCCTATGTTTCTTACATTGCCTGCACTATGTTGCTGCTTAGGGTTGTTGTTTTTTTTTTTTAATGCTTCTTGATTTAGATAAATTGGCTGAGGTAGTAGATATAAGCAAATAAAGATTCCACAGGAGGAATTAAGAAAAAGCTCAACGTATTTTTAAATTCTTTTCCTTTTCTGCAGTCTTCTTTCCATGGCATGCTCTGCTTAGCCAAAGTTACAGATGATACTTTCTCTCAAATTAAAAAAAAAAGTTCATCTTTCAATTCTTGGAAAGAAAACTCTCACTATCCTTAAACCACATTGGTAAAAGACACTCTTTTTAACCTTTGAGCACAACAGAAAAACAAGCAAAACCTCTTTTTCTTTGAGGTTTTCTTCTCTCCTCTTTATATGCAGATCACATTCCTTTGAGATGCTGATCTTTTCCCATGATGCACTCTGCTGACAGAAAGACAAGCTTACTGCACAGAAATGCCAGTTGAGTTGACAAGCAAATTCCATCAGTATGCAATGTTTACACAGTACAGTTTAGCAACAGCAGTTCACACAGTCTGCCGTCTTGGATCAGAATTCTAATTAAGCCTTAAATCTTCTGAGTTCATATTAATTCTTATCACTGAGGTTTTAGACTTTTTGTTGTAGAAATCTGAGGCTTCATCTGTAAAGAAAACAGAAATATAATGTATTACTGGCTTGGTCTGGGTGGGTGTTTATAAACATCCTAGTGCACTATTTGTGGAATGAATGTGATTCCTTTTGATACATCTTTTTTTTTGTCATTAATTACTAGCTTTAGTAGTTGCTGAGGATCAGAGAATTATACAGTTCTGGAGTTGCCGATCCTCCAACTGACACACAAAATAAATAGGTTTGTGAAACAAACTTTGGTTGTTGGTGGTAATGACTATTGAGCTTAAGTAACAAGCATTTCTACATTGCATCCAAAAAAAAGACTGTATCAGTAAATTTAGAGCAAATAGGAGCCAAATTCAAACAGTTTCTATCTGTTAAAACTTTTGAAGCATACTTCAAAAGAGAGAACTAGAAAGCCAAGTGCCAATTCCATTTCTTTGAGCATTTAACTTTTTGATAAATTTCACTGTCTCTGTCATAAAGGCACAAGTGACACTTATGAAGTACCAATTACTGTGGAGCAGCTCCATTGAAGTCAATGCTTTTCCCTCCTTTAGTTCAGACTATAGATCATTGACATTATCACCTAAGATGTTTTATTAAAAATTAAAAAGAAGTACTATTATTTTTCTAGAATTAGAAATGGTCAAAAAATAACACATTTTAGAATTTCACTCTTCAAAAGCAGTTTTATTTACAACACTGTTTCCGAACAATGTACACTGATGACAGTTCAGAAGGCACTGCGCGAGAACAGGGAGTGATTATCCAGCTAACAAAAGGTTTATGATTCTCTCTGAGACCAAAATGAAGGGTTTCAAAGATTCAGTCCATCCACAGGACTTGGATCCTGGTATTGCCAGAGACACCCCGTCCCCAGGAAGTTCTACAGGTTCAGGCGAGATTCTACAATTTGAATTCCCATTGAATGAAAATAGTGTCTGGTAGAAGCCCTACTGAATGGAGACAGAAGGGCTGGCTTGGACAAGAGACAGCAGCAATCAGCAACAGGAGTAGGAGGGAAAGAGTGTTGTGCTGAGAGTCTCAGATAGAGGGGCTTAATTTCATTTCTGCAGATACTATGAAAAAATTTCAGAATCATTCTTGTTAGGTTAGATAACTGCCACGCACTCCATACATAAGCAAAAATGAGCTTGGCTTTTATGGAACTGAACTATGGAGTGGATTACTCCAAAGTTATCTTAAAAAGGGGTTTTGAGGGTTATGAACTAGCAGGTAGTTGAATACCTCATGTACCAAAAGAAGGAAGAGCTTCCTGTGCTACAATGCAGATGATGGGTCATGAACCAGAACTCTCCTTCCGATTGGGCTTAGAAGAGATCATGACTCACAGCAGAAATTCACTAAATATCTGGAAATTTTAAGTAAAGGTTTTTGATCAGGAAAGGGAAGTGACTGAAAAGTAGCTTTGGGTTGAGAGGCCAAGGCAGGAGGATTGCTTGAGGCCAGGAGTTCAGGACAAGCCTAGGCAACAAGGGAAGACCCCACCTCTACAAAAAAAAAAAAAAAAATTGGCCAGACAGAGTGCTACATTCCCGTAGCTGCAGCTACTTGGGAGTCTGAGGCAGGAGGATAGCTTAAGCCCAGGAGCTCAAGGTTGTGGTACAGCTCTGACAAGTGGAGGAACACCAGGTTCTTCTTCTCAAGTCAAATTACGTAAGACAACACAAACACACGTGGAGTGGTTTTTAAGGAGTGGAGAGTTTAATAGGCAAGAGAGAAGGCAGAAAAAAGAAGCTCCTTGGTACAGAGACAGAGTGAGAGGGGCTCCAAAGCTGAAAGAGGGGACCCCACGTTAGAAGGAAAACAACCAGTTTATAGGATGGCTGGAAACGGTGTCTGATTTACATAGGGCTCAGGGGATTGGTTTGACCAACCATGTCATTCACGTAGCCCATGAAAAACCTGGCCCTCCCACCCCAGTCCTTTCATATGCAAATGCAGGGCACCTTGATGTTCTACACACTTGGTGATATGTGGGGGCAACTATGCTGTCACCCACACATGGGGGCAAGGGCAAGGGGACAATGGTGGGGATTGCAAGGTTGGGTGGACTCAGTTTCTAATGGCTATTTCCATATTAAAGGTTGCCAGCTGGGTGTAAGAGCCAGGGCTTTCATGCTACACAAAAAATGTTTTTTGTTTTTTGTTTTTTTTTGGGGGGGGCTGTGAAAAAAGCTTCCAAGGACCTCTTTTCCTCTCTATCTGCCTAAAATAATTTCTTATTAGTATACAGTTGCAGTGATCTGTGATCAAGCCACTGCATTCTGAACTGTGTGACAGACTGAGGTCCTATCTTAAAGAGAAAAAAAGAAAAGAAAAGTAAAAAGAAAAAAAAGTAGCTTTGGAAAAATTAACCTGGGAGCATTGCATAGGATAACCTGGATCTGGAAGAAACTAGAGAAGGAAAAGTTAAACTATCTAGAGTGGAAAGTACAAATTAAAAATGAAGCAGCAGATCAACCTTATTATTAATCTGAAAAAGGCAAAATTAAAAAATGAAATTTTTTCCCTGCACAATTTGGGGAAGGACTTGAGGAAAGAGATCTTTTTGAGCAATTTGACAGTGTCTCTTGATTTCAAATGAGCAGATCCACTGCTTTAGGACTTTTGTCTATAGGAACAATATCACATTCGCACATAGAAATGAATATGTAGGCTGTTCACAGCAGTATGGTTTATAAGAGATGCAACAACAGCAAAAACCAACAACAGCCTGGGGAGACAACCTAATTGCTCATCAATAAAGAACTGGCAAAATAACCTGACACGGTCTTATTTGGTTAAAGTCAAACAGCAATTTAAAAGAAAGAGGAAGGCCTATGTGTTTTGACATGAAATGATCTTCACAATATGCTAGTAAGGGAAAAATCGAGTAGTGTATGTAACATGATGCCATTTATTTAAAAATTCAATAAAGTGTGTGTGTGTATATATATATATGTATATATGCATATGTATGTATAGAAAAAAGCCTGAAAGAATACAAACCAAAATCTTATTAACTGAAGTTACTTTTGTTGTTGTTTATTTTTGTTTTGAGCTGTAAATACGCCTGCCAAAGGTATGTTGTTATGTGTAAAAAAAATTATAGTAAAATATGTATAGTGTAATGTGATGTATGTGTTAGAAAATTTGTATATGCACATTGCTGTATTTGTATCTAAATAGAAAATGGTCGTGAGGACACATGCAAGGACATCAGGCAGGTATTAGTGATTATCTCTGGGCAAGAAAGCCGAATGTGGTAGGGGCAAGGGATGCAATGTGGGTCAAGTTGGTAAGAGTGGTTAATGAAAAGGTATTTTCAGTGTTTACTTACATGTGCTTTTGTGTTAATTATATTTTCTATAAATGAACACTTACAAATTTGTAAATTGGGCTGGTTTTGGAAAATACATATCAGAAAAACAATCCCAGATTTGTTAAGTTTTCATTCTGGACCCAATCCGTGTGCCACCTGGAAGTCATCTCAGAATGAGTCAGCTAAGATCACCACTTTAAGGATGGGTTGACTCATCCTTCCCAGGGCCAAGCCCACCCACTGAGACAGTTAATCAAGGCCTTCTGATACTCTTACATGTGGAGACTCAGAGACAGATTCAGCAGGCTGCAATGATAGTTGCTGCCCAGATCTCCACACCTCCTCCCCCTACTCCCATACACTGCAATGGTTTTCTTAGAGCTTTGGATATTTTTGTACAAAATCACTATGGCAAAAAAAAAAAAATCACTATGGCATACGGCTTTGGCATCTTAGTCTGCTGATACTCCAGATGACTAGATAAACTGCAAATTGGTTTGCCCTTATTTAAGTACCTCCGTAGGCAATGTCTTGCTACAATACACACTGTAGATCAAATGGCACATTGCTTACACAGATAGCTAAGGCACAAGGTAGGATTTGCTTTAAGAAACTGTAATTTATACCTCTTCTTCTCAAATAAAGAATCTATGTATTTCCTACAGGCACGCAACTCTTTCAAACTGGGCATTCTTCTTTTGGAGCTGTCTGTATTTGGGGCACTCAGTATCTCCTGGTAATAATTGTAAGTCAGAAATTTGTACTGAGTGAAGATGGCTTTAACATCACCATTGGCTCCAGTTGTTTTATGATGTGTCACACTTTCAGACAATGAAGTTCTGGGGAATTGGTATAAACAAAGTGAAACTTACATTAAATATAGTCATGGCTTTTTAAAAGGACACCTAGGAGTCTTTCATTAGGATCCTTCACGGAGTTTGGGGTTTGTTTTTAAAATTATTTTAAGGCAGAAAATTGAATCACTTGTCCTAATTCTATCACAAGGCAGTCCTTCATTTATTCAATCATTTAGCACCTTATTCATTTGTTCAACTAATCTGTACCGAGTATCACTTATAAAATTTACCGAAATCTACTATGTGCTAGGAAATGCACCAGGCACCAAAGTGCAATGTTCTCTCTAGCTGACAGTACTGGTGACAAATGCTAGGATAATGACAAAAAGATCAACACTGCCATCTGAGATATGTCAGGTATCGACCTGACCAGCTTGTTTCAATTTGCTTTTTTTTTTTTTTTTTTGTCTTCTCCATCATCCATTCATTCATTAACAAAAGTATACACTGAGTGTCAGGCACTGTGTTAGGCACTAGAGATGTAATTGTGAGCAAAATCAAGGTCCCAGCCTGGAGTGTTGTCTTCTCCGGTGGATAAGACAGCTATTGATCAAAAAATCAAACAAGTAACAAAAAACTGCAGCTGTGCCAAGTGCCCCAAGAAGTGCATTGTGCCTCTCACTGCTGCCCTCACCTTCATAAAGTACAACCAGAGCAGCCTCATTTTAGTCTCTTTTATGTATTGGGCTTCCAGGTAAGATTAATTTAGGGAAAAATTGGGGTTTGATTTTTAAAAGTTAGAAAACCACTACTGTACAGCATTTAACTCTGTTATTATATTGGCTATGATTTTTTTCTACTGAATCTTTACAACTATATGTCTCAAATATGAGGTGCACTTTCTTAAAAGGGATTTTTAATCTTGCTGACAGTTTCTTATTTCCCTAGGATCTCAAATTCCCTCATCTTGTAATCATTTTCTCTAATATTTTCATCTATCTTTACATCTCAAATGAATCATTATCAGCAATAATATTAACAATAATAAATAAAGTAAGAAAGGAATTCCTCTTGACTCGCCTACTATTACACAAGGAGATTGTCTCTAATGCAAACCCAATTCATTCTTGAAAAGGGAAATAAAGTGCTAGATTGATTTATGAGCAGACACTAAATCCCAATGACCACCTCAACTAGGTGCAAACATGCTTGGTGGGTTGAACAAAAATGTCTTTAACTTCCACTTACTGAAAAATTGTTTGATACTGTCCGTCTATTATATCACACTTGCTCTTATCTCCTTCAAAACAGCAACTGTAATTTTTTATACTTGTATGATGTCACACAATTTATAATGAACCTCAAATGCAGAACCTCATTTGATCCTTATCCAATGTAGTAACTTACAAGTAGTATTTGGAAATAGCATCACCTATCTAGCCATCCACATCTGTCAAAACTTTACTTTTGGGTCTGCGGGATGTCTGATTGCTGGTGGTAATATTCATGTTTGTGAAGTTCTGAACTACTAACAAGCAAAATAAAGAAAAAAGCATGTATATATTTTCTGTTTTATATGGTTTCTATTATTCCCTCACCTCCAATTTTTCACTTATTGGGTTGTCAAGAAATGGGATTATACTGGGTACCAGCAAACCTTAAAGATGTGGAAGCTGATTGGTTAAACATGGCATTTTGGCCAATGCCCTACCTTAGCTAACTGAACAATGTCTGTATCTTCATTTTGAAAATAAGATATTGAGGTAAACTCATGCTTCTCCTAAAATTGTTTTAATGTTTCTGAGCAGATGTTACAATCCTAATTCCACTGAAAAAAAAAACTATAGTGGGTTGAATAGCAACCCCAACCCAAAAGATATATCTGCATCCAAATACCCAGAATATGTGAATGCTGCTTTATTTGAGGAAAGGGTTTTGTCGATGTAATTAAGTTAAGGATCTCAAAATGAGATTATCCTAGATTATCCAGGTGTACCCCATATCCAATGACATGTGTCCTTATAAGAAACAGAAGAGAAAAGACAAGCACAGAGAGGAGAAGGTGATGTGAAGCCAGAGGCAGAGATTGGAGTGATGCTACCACAAATCAAGGAATTCTTGGAACAACCAAAAGCTGGAAGAGGCAGGGAACAAACTCCTTTCTAGAGTCTCTAAAGCAGCAATCCCCAACCTTTTCAGCACCACGGACCTGTTTCGTTCAAGACAATTTTTCCACGGACTCCGGGGAAAGTTAGAGGGTGGTTTTGAGATGAAACTGTTCCACGTCAGATCATCAGGCATTAGAGAGATTCTCATAAGGAGTATGAAACCTACATCTCTTGCATGTGCAGTTCACAACAGGATTGATGCTCCTGCGAGACTCTAATGCCACTGCTGATCTGACAGGAGGTGGAACTCAGGTAGTAATGCTCACTTGCCCACTGCTTACCACCAGTCTGTGGCCCACGGGTTGGGGACCCCTGCCCTAAAGGGAATGTGGCTCAGTGGACAGCTTGTTTTCAGACTGCTGCCACTGGAAAGTGAGATTCTCAAGTCAATTACTTGTAGCCATTCTTAGCATTGAAATTTGTATATTTACTGTGTTCTTAGACAGAGTCCTTGTAAAGCTAACCAGCTCTTATCACCTTTGAGCAAGGGAGACCTTCTAGCCTTCCTAAAGTTGTAATTCTACTTCTGAAACTTCTTAAAATCTATCAGTAAACCTTCTCTTCCCAGTTCTTCTTGGAGTCAGGAAAAGCTGGGTTGAGGGGGCAGAAAACAAAAAAGAAAAAAAGTCAATGTTGTAAAATTCAAGAAAAAAGCTGAATTTCCCACTATTATATTGTCACAAATAAGTTACTTTTCTTTTTTTGAGATGGAGTTTCGGTCTTGTTGCCCAGGCTGGAGTGCAATGGCACAATCTCAGCTCACTGCAACCTTCGCCTCCTGAGTTCCAGTTATTTTCCTCCCTCAGCCTCCTGAGTAGCTGGGATTACAGGTGTGGGCCACCACACCCAGCTAATTTTGTATTTTAGTAGAGATGGGATTTCTCCATGTTGGTCAGGCTGGTCTTGAACTCCTGACCTCAGGTGATTTGCTCACCTCGGCCTCCCAAAATGCTGGGATTACAGGGGTGAACCACCACAACCAACTAGAAACTACTTATTTTAATGCATTCAATTAAGCCTTGTTTTTGTGGGTTGTTGTAGAAAAATGCAATATTTCCTGTCTATAAACATTTAAAGAAGAAAAAAGTATCTAAAATAATCACATTTAATATTCTTGCAGTATGATTTGGATGCACTTCTGAGGTAATTTCTATTTTACCTGATTTTTACTGCTCCAGTTCTGTTAGCTAAATTTTTTTTATGTTTAGCTTGTGTGTGTGTGTGTGTGTGTGTGTGTGTGTGTGTGTGAGAGAGAGAGTGTGATATGGGGGTGGCAAGAGGCTGTTTCAGTAGACCACCAAGTTATTCAATTTGTATGCTACTGCTCTAGGTGGATTTCACATACGATATTATTTACTATATTCTTTCTGTATTAGGTAAAATAACAGTGGAAAGACAGAAATGTTTTTTTTTCTAAGAATTGCTAGCATAAATTTGAAAAACAAAACAGCAAATCTATCAAACTCTTATCATATTTATGCTATAAGGCACTTGCTCAAAGAAGGAAAACTCTTTTTATATAGCTTATAATTGCAATTCAGATAACAGAAAACATTTCTCATTATGGAGGAAAATATGAATATAAATCTTGTCTACATAAAAAGGTTGATATTTTATTTCACTTCAAAATTTGCACAAAACATTTTGTGAGTACTTCTACTTTGAAAAGACAGAGCAGATTTATATGAATTTTTATTAATTGCCTCAATCCTTCCTGACTTTGAAGGCCTGGAGTCCTGGAAAGACCATTGGACCCAATTTTAAAAAGTCTGCTCTGCCACTGTGTGAGCTAAGTGTCTGGAAACCTATATTCTTAATCAAAAAACATGAAGATAAAAGAATCTGTACCACCTAGATCAAAGAGTTATTACCAACACATCTACCTAGTAAAATCCCACTCATTCTTCAGTTCTGTATTAGTCCATTTTCATACGGCTATAAAGAACTGCCCGAGACTGGGTGATTTACAAAGAAAAGAGATTTAGTTGTCTCACAGTTCAGCATGGTTGGGGATGCCTCAGAAAACTTACAATCATGGCAGAAGGTGAAGGGGAAGCAAGGTACCTTCTTCACAAGGTAGCAGGAAGGAGAATGAACAAAGGGGGAACTACCAAACTCTTATAAAACCATCAGATCTCATCAGAACTCACTATCACAAACAGCATTGGGGAAAGCACCCAGGTGGTTCAATTACCTCCACCTGATCTCTCCCTTGACATGTGGGGATTATGGGGATTACAATTAAACATGAGATTTGGGTGGGAACTGATAGGGTTTAACTGTGCCCCACCCAAATACCGTCTTGAATTATAGCTCCCATAATTCCCACGTATCATGGGAAGGATGCAGTAGGGGTAATTGAATTGTGGGAGCAAGACTTCCTCATGCTGTTGGTTTTATAAAGAGAAGTTTCCTGTACATGCCCTCTTTCCTGCTGCCATGTAAGAAGTCCCTTTGCTCTTCCTTTGTCTTCCGCCATGATGGTGAGGCCTCCCAAGTCATGTGAGCCCATTCAACCTCTTTCTTTTATAAATTACCCAGTTTCAGGTATATCTTTATTAGCAGCATGAGAACGAATTTATATAGGGATATAGTCAAACCATATCAAGTGCTAAGACCATCACACCTGCCTATAAGGCAGTGGCTCCTAGAGCTCCACATTGGAATCACCTAGGAAACCAGGACCACTCCTAGAGACGCTCAACTGTCTGCTTTAGGTGGGGCATAGAGCCAATGAAAGCCCCTTGGTAAAACTGGCTTCATATCTTGTCCACACAGTCCCTGTACAGGATTCCTGACCTGTGGTAAGTAAAGAATGTCACTTTCTCACAGGCCTAGGAGCCCCATGATATATTGGGATCTCAAGAGGAGAGGAATTTACTCAACTCACAGGTATCTGAGGGTACAAACCCATGGCTGGGCTCAGCTTTTTAAAAAGTCTTATCTCAGATTCCTTTTATGGAGTAAAGTTCCATCAAAGCCAATTTTAAAGGCCTGTGTAAAAATAATTATTCTTGCTGCACTTTACATAAATAATCAGGCCAAGTAAAATAAAGCAAATCAGTCTTACTATGATTTGTCTTTAGTAAAAATGGGAGACTGGAGAGAGAAAAACTATGATATACCTGTGATTCGATTCTAGTCTCATCAGATGTTTTTGAGGGGTTTTTTTTTGCAATTTAGACTAACTCTGCTTATTCCTGTGAACCAACTAGTGATCTCTCACTGCTGATCAGAAGAAACAAGAGGGATGGATAATGTAAAAATCTGGATCAGTATTCTAATTCTGGGCATGTATTGGAATGTATAGCATGTATAGCAACTCCATATCAGCTTGGTTCCAACAGCTGCCCAGTTTATGGAAAGCCTTCTTATTTAGTTTACTTGGGATGGATTTACTTTTTTTACTTCACTCTTGTGGAATATATTTGCTATTGTACCCTTTGTGTAGGAATGCAGGATAAGCTTACTCAATTTTTTTCTTAAATTGAACACTTATTAATCTTCCAGATATTACCTTTCGTTGGAGCTATGAATGGCCTTCACCATACTGACAGTTTCTGCTGAGCTCCTCTCTACCCTGAATACAAGAGACTCTAATAGTTAGGCAGGACTACCATTGCTCTTATTCAGCCTGTAGAAGTTACAGAAGATGGATCTTCCTCCCTCTACAAACCTTAAGATTAAGGGTTCCCTTGTAAAAGAGAAGGAGATGTCAGAGGTATTTAAACCAGAGTGACTCCATCTTGAATAGGGACTGGGTTAAGTGAGGCTGAGACTTACTGGGCTGCATTCCCAGGAGGTTAAGACATTCTAAGTCACAGGATGAGATAGGAGGTCAGCACAAGACATAGGTCATAAAGGCCTTGGTGATAAAATAGGTTGCAGAAAGAAGCCAACCAAAAGTCACCAAAACCAAGATGGCAACAAGAGTGACCATTGTCATCCTCACTGCTCATTGTATCCTAAATATAATGCATTAGAATGCTAAAAGACACCCCTACGAGCACCATGACAATTTACAAATGCCATGGCAACGTCAGGAAGTTACCTTATATGGTCTAAAAAGGGGAGGAACCCTCATTCCCAGAATTCCCCACCCCTTTCCCAGAAAACTCATGAATAATCCACCCCTAGTTTAGCATATAATCAAGAAATAACCATAAAATATACAACCAGAAGCCCTTAGGGCTGCTCTGCCTATGGAGTAGCCATTCTTTTATTCTTTAACTTTCTTTAACTTTCTTGATAAACTTGCTCTAACTTAAAAAAAATGTGTTCAAAGCCTTTATTTTAATGTATAGCCAGAGTTTAGAATCCATAAAGACTTTTTCAACTCACAGTGGCAGAACTCATTCTTATCTTGCATTCCCCAAGTTTGATTGAGGTTTAATTAGCAAGAACAAAACTAGAGGCATCACACCTTCTGATTTCAAAATATCTTATAAATATTTACAGTAATTAAAACAATACAATGCTAGCATGAAGACAGACATATAGACCACTGGAACAGTATAGAGAGCTCAGAAATAATCAATGCATGTACAATACGCTCAACTGATCTACAAGGGTGCCAAGAACACACAATGGGAATGGACAATCTCTTCAACAACTGGAGTTGGGAAAACTGGATATCCAATGATGAATTTGGACCCATATATTACACCATACAGAAAAATCAACTCAAAATGGAGAAAAGAATTAAGTGCAAGACCTGCAACTTTAATACTACATAAAAACATAGGGGAAAGGCTTCTTGTTGATACTCCTAATCTAATCAATCTCAATTTAAGTGAACTGCTAGACCAATTGAAGTGTTTCAAATCTTCTATCCAATGTACTGACAAGTATGCTCGAGATATTTACAGAGAATAGGTTACCATCTGAAAATAGCAATAACAGAAGTTTATATAAGGTACTCTTCCAAGCACTCTACAAGTACTAACTCGTATACTTCACACAATAACACTATTATAATTTTCATTTTATTGATGAAAATGCTGAAGCACAGAGAGATTAAATTATTCACAGTCACACAGGCTGCAGGTGGCTAGGCAGAGATTTGAACTCAAGCAAGTCACTAGGCAATACATCCCCATAGTAGACTGAGTGCCCAATTTTGCTCCCCTTAAGTTAGTTATTTGCTTTTGCAAAATCAGTCCAGTTTGTTCTAGCAGCTGTTTATGCCTGTTGTATTATGATTACATAATTTAGTCAAATTGTTTGCAAAATATGCACTAGAAGAAAAAGATGAGTACAAAAAGAAGAGTTGCTATACTACAACTGAGATAATTGCTTTAAGGGAACTCACTGAAACAATTGCTGTCAAATTAAGTGTGAGTGGGGCAACTATTATTTGAGAAAAATCATTAAAATTTAGGATTCTGTGGCCTGATACCTTTGCAAGTACTTTAATTTAATTTCTTGTTCCAGCTAAAATAAACTGACACAAAATCATAAATAAAACTTTATGGGTGAGGCTATGCAAGAAAGAGGTAGGAAAGTATACTCAATGGACTTCAAAAATACCCTTAGATCTATATCAAAAGATGAGGAAGTATGTATATTTAAATATTTAAAATGTTTAAATGAACATTTAACCATTTAAATGTGTACCTGAATTTTTTATAATTCCCCAATGTAATCAAGTTTTTAAATGAACTGACCAACAACTAGCACATATTAGGAGAGGTCTAAAGAACTAGAATATTCTTTATTGTTTGATGTTATAATTGTCTATTCACAAATCTGTTTCTTTCACCTCATTGTAAATGCCTTGAGTCCAATAACTTTGATGTATTCATTGTTTTATGTTCAGGACTAAAATGATGCCTGGCATAGAATAGAAACTCAATAAATGTTTGTTAAACTTAAATGAGATCCTGTGTGTGGAAGTCCTGTGAAGCTTTGAAGTCCTGTGGAACTGTGGGAAGTGCTTTGAATGGACACACACATTAGTATGTCCTCATTTCTGCAAGTAGAAATTCAGTGATACAGCCACTTCCAGGGTCAATCAGCAATGTCGGTAAAGCCTGAGTGTTAAAAGAGTGAGTTCTAGAAATAGACCTAGTTTTGGATCTTGGCTTCCCAACTAACTAGCTTGGTGACCTTGGGCAAGATATGTAAATGCTGTGCACCTCAGTTTTCCCATCTGTGAAGTAGAGACTTACAAAGATACCTACCTCCAAACATCTAAATGTCCATCAGCTGAGTGTTGATATGGAATACGCTCCAAGTTATATTATTAAGTGAAAAAGTAAGTGGTGAAAAATGCTTACAATTTGATCCCATTATCGTTTAAAAAGAAGGGGAAAGACAAATATCAATATAAGCTTCTATATGCACAAGGAGTTTCCAGAGGAATATAAAAGAAACTGTTAAAAGTGATTGTATCTGTGGAGTGATGCCAGAGAACAGTTAGAATTTAAAGGGTGAAGGAGGCTATGCACAAGAGGCTTGCTAGCAAAAATTCCTGTTGCATAAAAAAAGAACAGGAAGATCCATGGCAGTCAGCTTGGATTAGCATGCTGCCAGAGCTGTAAGGTTAGAAGCAAAACCAAGATAAGCCTCAGATCAGGGATGTCAAATCCAGACAATGAAGTCACTTCTTCCTCCAAAACCTCTGAATCAGGACATTCTTCACCATAGAGCCTGAAAACGGCCTCAGAAACCTTAAGTCAGTGCTCCAGGAGGCCACCAAAAGTTGACAGAAATTGGCCAAAGGAATAAAAGTTATTTGCCATCCGGCATTATAGTAACAAAATGAGTTGAGAAGAGTCTATAAAGGAAAGAGTATTGGGCTACGACTACTGACCCTAAAGGGAGAATAGCTTGGAGGTGAATTAACAATGGCTCCAAAGAAAATGTGACTTTTAAATGGAAGGTAGTAGATGATCAGTACTAAAACATTTGCTTCATAGTATCTTCAGGTCTGTTATTCCAAAGAAACAAAAAGAGTTACAGCCCTAGTCTTTACTATCTGAAATTAAAATCTCTGCAGGATACTCATTATAATGAACATACTCACTTAATACACCTGGCATTTCTATAACACTTTTATCATCAACACATTTTCACACAATCATGACGGGCAATGTGGCTTTACTTTGCCCTTACCATTCTATGAGCTAGGTAGTGCAAATGTTGTTAGATTTTATCATGTTGATAAACACCCCCTAGTTGCTGAGCAGTCAAAGGACTTGCCTGGGATCAAACAACAGACCAGTGGTGAAATGGGACTATGACTGAGGGTTCCTGACAATTAACCTGGATCACTTTCCTTGAATGTCAATTCAAATTGAAGCAGACTTACTGATGAGCTAAGTTGGTGGAGCAAAGAACTCGGATTAAGTAGGTTATTACAGCAAAGGTGACCTATTTTATATGCATATGATGCAGGACAGGTGAGTCCCAAAATTGGGGTTTAGCTGGATAGCATTCTTGGTTTTGCCCAGGAAGGAATTCTAGGATGAGTCAGTGATGTTAAATAGTAATTTTGTTGAACTGTATTGCTCCTAGCAGAGCAGGGCTAAGTCATATGCAATGCACCCAGAGTGGGCAGGACATAAGATGTTGTCAACTTTAGTTATATCCACTTATACCCATTTTTAATTATATGCAAATTAAGGGGTTGGTTAATGCAAATTGAGGAATGGGTTATTTAGAACTTTCTTACAGGTCATTGCCATGGAAACAGATGGTTACTTTCGGGTCGTTGCCACAGCATTTCTAAACTGTCATGGCGCTGATGGGAGTATCCTATGCTAATGAGCAGCAAGGGGACCTAGAGGTTGCCTTCCGTGCCACCTACTGGTGCTTACCGTTTTTTGTAACTTTAGTTGGGCTCCACCTGCTGGTTCTTGATGGTGTTTTATTTTTATTTTAGCCTGTCGGGACCAGGGAACGTCTTACTGGTCTTTCACCTCAAGTAAGTTCATGGGTTCTGGGGATCGGCTACATATGTTACCAGTTGATTGATCACCAACTATGAGGGAGGCAGTACTGAGCACTTTGTATTTATTGTCTCATTGAAGCTTCCTATAGCTCAGGCAAAAAAAAAAAAAGAAAGAAAGAAAGAAAGAAAGAAAATACAGTGAAGTTTGCTCAATTCCACTCTTTCACAGCGCACATCTAGTCTGTCAGAAAATCCTGTCAGCTATCCTATCAAAATGTACCCAGAATATGCCCGCTTTTCACCACCTTCAATGCTATTCCTCATCATGTCTCATCCAGATAATGGCAATCACTTCCTCACTAGTCTCCTTCCTTCCCGTTTTCCCAACTCCAGTTTATTCTCAACACAGCAGCTAGAGAGAGATCCTTTGAAAACTCAAAACACATTATACCACTGTCCTGCTCAAAACCCTGTCATGGCTCCCAGTTTCACTCAGAGTTAAAGCCAATATCTTGACAGTAGCCTATAAAGTCTCCATGACCCACCATCCTGCTCTCTGTGCAATTCCTTTTCTCTTCTGGCCTTTGCACTCTCTGTACCCCCTCAGTGGAATGCTGTTCTCCAAGAATCGGTCTGGCTTTCCCGCTCACCATATTCAGGCCTCTGCTCAAACACCACCTCATCAGAGAAGTCATCTATGACCACCCTATTTAAAATGACCTTCTCTTCCCTACCCAAGTCCTTGCTAACCCTTCCTGCTTTTTTTTTCATAACACTGATCCTCAATCTGATAGACTATATCTTTTTTTCTACATATTGTGCATTTAAAGTCAAATTCTGACTTCCATGAAACTGACTTGTATGAAGAGTTAAATCTTTTTAGAAAAATCGTTTCATGAGAATCATCAGCTTTAGATGTACTAAAATTTATAGTTTAAAATAATTGGTTAGAACCTTACCCCAATGTTGTCCTTGTCTAAAAACGCTCTTAACAGCATTAGTTACAGTTGCATGAGCAGAAAGATCCTTCTCAACATTAAAACATATCAAAAGGGAATTGTAGTCTTACATTTTTCACCAGTAACTGATGGTACTTTCAATTATATTGACCAAAAACAAGGTTGTTGTAAGTATAAATTTTGATGGTACTATAAATTATTTGCAGAAAAGTGAGCCAGGAGAATCTTATGCTCAATCAAGATGTCACATTAATGAAGTGTTATTATTTACTGTATATATAAATTTATGGCACTGATTTATAAAATTATAAAACAAATATTACTCTTTGTGTTTTTGAACATGGTGCCATGGTTCATGTGTCACTACTACTGCTATTTTGTTTCATAAGTAATAAAATATTTCTAAAGGGAGAGGTTCAATAGTTTTGTACATTTAACATGACTTTTTTCTGATTTTTGAGCAAGGGACCCTGCATTTTCGTTTTGCACCCAGCCTCAAAAATTATGTAGCTGGTCCTGCTTCAAGATTATATCATTCCCTCTGCCACCTATCCCACCACTCCACCATACACACACAGCTAATTAAACAAGCTTTTCCTTGTTTTATATATTATTTGATTGAGGCACACACAACTTTAGCCAGGCACTAACCACCTTATTTATGTTGAGATGCTGTAAGTTCGCAGAAAAACATATTCTCTGTCCCAAATAATACATGTATTTTAGTAGATGTTTGCACTGACAATTTCGAAGGGACTTCATTTCATCCTGGTCTGTAGTTCCCAATGAAGGTCCTGGCATACAATTGACATTTGATAAATATCTGCTAAATTAAGTGTATGACAAGTGATTCTGGAACTCCCTAGCAGGCTATTAGTAGTGCTTTTCTCAGTTAAGGGCACATTTCTTGGTTGTTACACAATAAATGAGTATATAAAGCATAATAAAGCATATGCAGATATTTCCTCCACTTTGTCCTCAAAGTGTAATTGATATCTAACCTGGGCTTTCCTCTGCAGACAGGAACCTAGTGAATGAGGTAACTTGGGCTCTGAGCCCAAGAACACCTTACCAAATGTAAAAGATGGCCTTCATTTTTAAACAAAGCACACACAAAGCACACACATACCCCTGAATTTCAAAGCAATGTGCCCCAGAGAGTTTCCAGGATGAAAGGGATGAATCTACTGTCAGCTTTTAACTAACTTCTTTCTTCCTTCTTGTTTTATTTTCCCAAAAAGGGTCAATCACTCTGGTTCTTACTGTCACTACCATTCCAGGCTCACTCATTAAAACGCCACTGTAGGTTTCGACAAGAATCCATTTTGTAAAGCTGAGCAGGGTAGCATTTATTCAAAAGTAATAATACATGCTGTGAGAATGTAAAAATCAAGTTGACATAAAACACAAATAGAGAAAAAAATAGGATTTTCAAAGTGCAAATTTCCAATTTTAAGAGTGTTAGTAAATGAATCCAGTTGACTAGGTCCCACATAATCTGATTGTAATTTTATCTTCCTCCTTACATACACAGTGAGCCTCTTTCTCTCCCAGCACCATGCCTACCTCTCAGCCTTTGTGTACTCTGTTGTCACTCACCCTGAGACTCTCATTGTAGTTCTTACCACCAAAGATGTGCCAAACCCTCAGGTGACCCTCAGTTCTTTCTAGAGCTACGGATGAGCTAAATTATTGACTTGGATGCAAAACATTATCACTTTACAAATCATTGCTGAACTGAGTGTTTACACTGGTTTTAAAGTTCATTCTAACACACAGAAACAATTGATTTTATTAAAGCCATTTTGCTTTTTGCAAAATTTCATAACAGCTATTTCAACATAAAGCAGTTGAAGCACAAATATTAGATAAGCACATATGCAGAAGGGAATGGGGTATCAGAAATAAAATGATTTAGATATGATACTTAAGAAATATGTCAGTAGGATTAAATAAGTCCTTGTTATGAATCATTTCTGAGACCTATAGAGATAGATTTGCACCTATGATATGTCATGTCTCACATTTTGTCACACCTCCCATGGAACTCAGAACCTAGCATATTCTCTTTAATACTGGAGTGCTCAATAATGGTCTGGTAACTGATTGACTGGTTGTTGGCCTGCCAAAGGAAAAAAAAAATCATTTTCTGATGAGCTTTGTATTTAAGATCCAAATCAGATAAGCTGGTTTATTTTTTTTCAGAAATGGTGATTATTTACTCTTGCAAATAAATGTAGAATGCCATGTCATGGAGAAAACATTTCTGAATCTATGGACACACAGTCAAAAGAAATACATGAAAAGAAAGAATACACTGAAAAGATACTTCCCTTTTCCACTTTTGATAAAGGACCATTTTAACAAAAGTTTATGAGATGAAATTGCTGTATGAATGAGACATTTTATGTCAAGTTCCAGCCAGTAGCTGACAACACTTTCAGTGCAATGTTAACAATTTGAAATATATTGAAATAATTTTATAAATTAATACTGTAGCTATGAAAAGCTCAACCTTATAATCATTCTCCTCTGGAAATACTCCATTCCATCTTATTTTTCTAAGAAGTTTATATGGAAATATGATATGTTGCTACTGTTAAGCAAACTACTTCAGGAGGCAAAAAATGGATTTATTAAATAATTAGCAATAATTAGCATGCAGCTAGAGGAAAGCTATGTGCCTTGCAGAAAATCTAAAATTGTTATTGGGAGCAAAGTGATATTCATATTTTTTAAACTGTATCAGCAGTTGCAGATGCCAGGCACATTCACAATAACAGTACAATTTAGTCATGGATTAGATATGGACATGGTGTTAGCATTTTAGTGTGAGAATAATTTTGGTAATATAAATGTGAGCAAACCTTTGAGGATTTAGAAAGGCCAGATAAGGCATAAAGTATATCCTGGCTGTGGCAGGGTAACAGAGGCATTGTAGGAAGAGGATATATAATGTAGATTATACATGACCTCAGAGAAGACAGCGACACATAGAAGACTCTTACTAATAAAAACAGAGATGATGAAGCATGTGTTTATTAAATTCCTGGAGGGCTAGCAAGTATGATATTGGACAAATAAAAAGGTCAAGTGCTTCTCTCTCAGCACTAAGAAAGAAATATCAGAATGTCCCTAAAGATAAATAAAGCATAAAGCAGTGAATTTTAATAAAAGTTGTGGTTGGCAGACAATGGAAATTAATCACCAAATAAGTTAGTGACCAAATTGGCGTGTCTGCAATAACCACAAACAAACTTTATTTCTCTGTCGAAGAAAAACAAACAGACAGCAAACCCAAGAGGTTTGAGATAACAGCCAAATTATTCTTTGCTTATACCTTCCTTCAGGATAGCCATGAGGGAAGAAATGTGAAAATGTGACAAGCTGAAGCTTTAGATATGAAAGGAGATAATTATCTCAAAGTGCTTTGTAGGTAATAAAGAGCTGCATGAAAGATAGTAATGACAGTAACACAACCTTATGACTTTCAAAGTGCCTTCAGATTCCTACTCTCATTTGAGCCAGGTGTTTTCATATATCTGTTATCTCCCATAAAATTCAACATGCTCATCATGTCCAGGTGCAACAGAGATTCCAAGAGCATAAGCAACCTGTCTATGGTCAGGCAAGGCAGTGAGTGAAAGTGGGAGTCAAATTCAGGTGCCCAAATTCACTGTCCAGAATAATGACTATTAGAGCTCTATGTGGTTCTGATCAATGTGTTTCTCTTTTCACTGAGAAGGTCCCCATGTGCTCAAGGTGGAGGCCATTCCATGTCAATATTCTGCCTAAAATATAGACACTGGCTTGAGATACTGTTGTTATATATTCCTCTAACCAGTCATCCTTTCTCATTTTTATTTTTGAACTTATCCTAAATAATCAAAATCCTTTTCTCACAAGAACAATTAGCCAGTAACATTGATTAAATTCTGGCTTGAAAATCCCACATTATTTTCAGCCAATGTAACAAAGAGAAACTACTTGACTTATGAGGCAACATATAGTACCTAATGTTTCTTCCTTTGAGAATTCAGAGCTACTCAAGGAAGAAAAAAAATGCAAATAAAAATGCCTCTATAGGGCCGGGCGCGGTGGCTCAAGCCTGTAATCCCAGCACTTTGGGAGGCCGAGGCGGGTGGATCACGAGGTCAAGAGATCAAGACCATCCTGGTCAACATGGTGAAACCCCGTCTCTACTAAAAAATATAAAAAATTAGCTGGGCATGGTGGCGCGTGCCTGTAATCCCAGCTACTCAGGAGGCTGAGGCAGGAGAATTGCTTGAACCCAGGAGGCGGAGGTTTCGGAGAGCTGAGATTGCGCCATTGCACTCCAGCCTGGGTAACAAGAGCAAAACTCCGTCTCAAAAACAAAAAAACAAACAAACAAACAAAATGCCTCTATAAAGAGATACTTGACTTTATTAAGCATATTCCATGTTAAATAGAACTGCAACTTTAATAACAACTGCTAGCCAGGTCATTCCTTTAAGTAACTTCAGTGCATCTAATTCTTCAACTTAAATTTTGTTCTTGTGTAATTTTCCAGTTTACCACATTACGTGTTCAACTTAGTATGAAATATTTGCAATGTGCAAGAAGGAAAAGAGGTAAATTATTATTTCAAGGTGGCTTTCTATGCCATTCAAGTTTGAAAATATGCTGGTTAACACACACAAAAACAATTCTCCTAGTCGCTGAAGGAAGTGTCAGGCATATAGAAATCTATTTCCCAGCCCTGCCGAGAGAAGGAGAACCAGCAAAACGTCAGGATTTCCCACAGGTTGGTCTTGGCATTCACAAACAGCCTGAAGATGTACAAGTGATAAGTAAGTTAAAAGGGAAATTCTTTCTCGTCCCCAAATGAGAGATGGGAAGCTTAACTTGAAAGTTTCCTTATGAGTTAACAAATTAAATATTTAGAATACCAAATGTACTTCATTGGACCCCACTCCCACTCGTTGATATTCATACAAAACAACTCCGTTAAATACGGCACAGAGAAGTGAGATGAAACCAGAGGCATAGTTTATCAGATCTTCTGGGGAAAAGGAAAAAAAAGGAACAAAAGATGGAAAATAAGCCCGAACGTTGTCTTGTCGTGTACACTCAAAAACTATGAAAAACACTCCAAAATGCTTGTGTCATATCCTAAAAGGTCATTTAAATTTACCCTGTGCTCAAGGTGAAGGTACTGTTTTCTTTCCCCAAATAGGCCAATTGAGTTTTGCTCACGTTTTGGATCTCTAACTGCGCCCCTAACCCCAGGTGGGCCTCTTGCAAAAGTGGCCAGAGGCTGAGTGAGACTGTGAAAGAAATACTATGAGAAAAACAGTGAGCGGTGTGAGCTACCAACCAATTTACCGAATTACTGTGGTAGGGTGGAGGTTGCAGAGAATTGATAGCCTCAAGTTCTGTCCTTTGATCTCTTAGAAATAAGCTGGAGGAGTTAACATAGGTTAAAACAATAAGGGTGAAACCTCAAAAAGACTCTTGACATTATTGGATTTCAAAAAAGAAGAAGTTTGAGGCATACCAGACTTGTTAAGAAATGCTACATGGAAGATATTGGTACTGAAATGCATCTTAAAGGTGGGATGGGATTTAACTAGAAAGAGAATAACTGTATTCATGTCTTGAGTGCTTATTCTGTGCCAGGCATTGAGTTAGGTCTTTTACATGCATCTAATTGACTTCTTACCTTAGAGTGGTTTTATTACCCCCATATTATAAATCAAAAAACAGAAGTTTAGGGAGATTACGTGACTTTTCCAGGATCGGACAGCTAGTAACCACCTTTGGGATAATGTCATGATCATAACCTTACAAGATCTTGCACAGCGAGCCTCTGCTTGTCTCTCCAGCCTCATCTCACACTGCTCACCTGCTCATTTAACACACTCTTAACTGTAAATGAACCAATCACTCATCACAGGATGTTCAAATTTGGGATTCTCACTCATAAGCGCATGTTGAACGATGAGAACACATGGATACAAGAAGGGGAACATCACACACTGGGGTGTGTTGGGGAGTAGGGGGCTAGGAGAGGGATAGCAAGGGGTGGGGAGATTGAGGAGGGATAACATTAGGAGAAATACCTAATGTAGGTGACAGGGGGATGGAGGCAGCAAACCACCATGGCATGTGTATGCCTAGGTAACAATCCTGCACAATCTGCACATGTACCTGAGAACTTAAAGTATAATTTAAAAAATATAAATAAATAAATAAAAATATTACCTGGGAATATCCTCTTTAAATTTATCATGACAATCCTCATATGGACACTATATGGTGCCTGGAAATCCTACATTTCCCCCAATAAATTTCCTTTCATCATCTCTATCTTGTACCTTTATTTTTTTTCCTCAAAACTGTGAAAGCCTCATCCCCACTCTTTCAACAGATGGCCACACCTTCCTCTGCTTTGAGAAGTTGGTAACAACTGACTTGAGCATTCTAATCTTCTTATGATAACCAATAATCCTCATGCTTCTAACCCAATAACCCTTCCCTATTCTTGTCTTAAAAACCCATTTTCTTAAAGCACATTTATCTCTCTGCGTTCAAAACATTACATTCTTCTGATTTTCTTCATACTCTATCAGCCATCTCTTCTCAATTTGTTTGCTATTATCATCCTCTTCATAGCCTTTCAATGTTGAAGGATCCCGATGTTGAGGGGTACTCTCCTCTAAAAATCCATTATCCCTAAAAAATCTCACCCCGGCATATGACTTTATCAATCATATACCAAATTTATAGCTCTAGCTTTCACCGCTTCTCTGAACTTCAGATTATTTTATGCTCAACAACTCCACATAATTGTCTACTACAGTTCAAACTTAACATGGCCCAAGCTCCTGATTGTCCACTCCACAAACAAATGTCTACTTATTCTTCAGTCTTTCATGTTTCATTGTCACTATCATTCTTCCAGTTGCTAAAAGAAAAAAAAATGAGTTATCCTTGATTCTTTCTATTCTGTAATAATTCATGTACAATGCATCGGTAAGTTTTGTTAACCTACTTCAAATTATATCCCCAAATCCATTCACCTCTCTCCTTCATTACTGCTACCAGGATAGTCCAAGTCACTGTGGATGGTGTCATCAGCTTCCTAATTGATCTTTCTGCTTCCACTCTTGCTCTTCACATCCAAGTGTCTAATCTCTGGACAGTGGGATATTTCCCAAACAAATCAGATCATGTCATTCTCTGCATAAAACCCATTCATGGTTTTCCATCACCCTGAGAATACTATTCCCATTCCTTCTCATGAGGTACATGGCCTCCTAGGGTCTGGCCCCTGACAATTTTCTAATCTCATTGTATACCTCTCTTCTTTTCACTTCAATCATTCTGGCCTCCTTTCTGTTACTCAAATAAGTAAATATGTAAAGTTCTTTCTCACATTAGCACCTTTGCACTTGCTGATTCCTCTGCCTGGAGTGCTCTTTTCTCAGCTCTTTATGTGGCTGATACTTGTCTTCTGATCATTCAGATCTCAGGACATATGTCATGGCTTCAGAGATGTCTTTCTTGAGAATTCTTTCCAAAGCAGCCACCCTTCTCCCCGACCGCACTCTAACACACCACCCTGTTTGTCTTTCATATCACAACAGCCTGTAATTGTAGTTTTGTTTGTTTGTTTATTAGACTATTTTCTTGTTATCTATAAAGATTACAAATTGTTTGAGAGCAGAGACCTTGTCTTTCATACTGTGGGCACATGGAACACCTTGACTGTATGGTCCAGTGAGTTGTGAGAAATTTGTCCCCACAACCAACAACTCCACCAGAGAGGCAACAAGGACAGTGCCAACTTTACTTCTCCTTATAGGATAGCTAGAGAAATAGCTGACAGCTGCCTACTACCCAAGTCTCACATACGATTTTCTGCCTAACAAATCAGAAAAACAAGTCTAATAATGAGAAAACTTTTAAAAAATATTTTCTTGCTGTGCATCTAGAACAAACAAAAAACATACTCTTCAATTCCATTATGCAATTATTTATTCAGTGTTCACTCTGGTTCTAAGTCTTGTTCTCAACATTGATGATACAATGATCAATAAGACAAGGAGCCAGTCCTCAGAAAGCATATAGCGTAATAAGGGAGGGGGAAGAAGAAACAGCGAAACACACATATTTCTATTATAAAGCAGTGAGAAGTGTTGTCCTAAATGTTAAAAAAAAAAAAAAGCAGTCAGAATACAAAAGAAGTTGGATTTGTGAAGGTTTTGCCAAAAAAAGACAAACTTAGATTACGATTTAAAGCCAATATCACTGAAGAAAAGACCTCAGTCATACACAAACCAACCCAGTGGGCATCTGGAGGTTTCCTGAATGAAAGTGGAACACACTAACTATGGCATTTTCTATGCCTTTTAGCAAAATCAAGTCCAACCCTGGAGTCCCTAGACTCTGTGTTTGAGAGCCTCATGTATCATAAACACTTCTGTGCCCTTGAACTTTCTGAACACTCTATAGTCAGAACTATAGAGTGGCAGAGCAGGGAAATAACTTAGTGGAAATCATTTATCTGTTCAGCTATCAAAGAATCCAGAACTTACAGTGTCATGTTTAAAGGGGAAAGGTGTCAGAGGAAGTACAGTTCCCTGGTGTACAATTGATTACATAAAAGCAAAATGACAGTTTGCCAGAAACTTTTATTTCAACTCCTGTACACCAATAGGACAATATGTAAAACTGCCACATAATATAGACTGATCCCAGCACTTAAAGAAGAGGCCAGAGCTTCCCTAACTCATAAATCGGGATCTCTAAATAGATTAGTTATCCTTAGAATATTGAATGAAGAATTACAAAACCATGTAGGCTTAGATAGGACATGCTGTTGTCTAAATTCTGACTTCCTATATGTAAAGAATTTAATAGGCCAGGTGCGGTGGCTCATGCCTGTAATCCTAGCATTTTGGGAGGCCAAGGCTGGTGGATCACCTAAGGTCAGGAGTTTGAGACCAGCCTGGCCAACATGGCAAAACCCCGTCTCTACTAACAATACAAAAATTAGCTGGGTGTCGTTGTAGGCCCCTATAATTGCAGCTACTTGGGAGGCTGAGGCAGGAGAATAGCTTGAACCTGGGAGGTGGAGGCTGCAGTGAGCTGAGATCATGCCACTGCTCTCCAGCCTGGGTGACAGAGTGAAACTCCATCTAAAAAAAAAAAAAATTAATAATATTGACCTCTCTGAGTTATCACAAGCATCAAATGGAATAACAGATGTTCTGAGGTATTAACTGATGTATGTAAAAATGCAATATCACTGCCATAGCACACTACCATCTCAAAATTTCTAGTTTCCCCTCTTTAATTCAGGGGAAAGATTTTATAGTCACTTCTTGCCTCACTGAGGAATATCAGTGGATTTAATCTGACTCCATCACCAACAATGGAAAGTCTTTTAAGAAATGTTGGAGACTCTTTGAATAATCAGACTATCACCCAGTAAGTAACTACTTGAAACTTTTAAAATGTATTCTTGAAAACTGATCCCAGGGACCTGAATAATACAGCAACTTTTTAACTTGAAGTAAGACCTAAGGGGTACAGTAAGGTAAGAAAAAGAAATAAAATACATACACATTAGGAAAGGAGAAATAACACTGTCTTTATTCACAAATGACATGATTGTCTACACAAAAATCATAATATATCTGAAAATGAAAATTTCTATAAGTGAAAACTGAGTTTAGCAAGTTGTAAGATACAAGGGGATGCAAGGACAATATTCAAAAGTCAATTGCATTCTTGTATACCAGCAATGAAAAACTGGAAATTAACATTTGACATTTTAAAAAATAGCATTTCTAATAGAACCAAAAACTGAAGTGTTTGGATATATCTAACAAAATATGTGCAGGAACTGTATACAGACATTTACTAAGTGTCAGAGGCATGTGAACCAGAGCAACACCATCTTGAATAGGAGCTGGTAAAATGAGTCTGACACCTACTGGGCTGTATTCCCAGATGGATAAGCATTCTAAGTCACAGGATGAGACAGGAGGTCGGCACAAGACATGGGTCATAAAGACCTTGCTGATGAAACAAGCTGCAGTAAAGAAGCTGGCTGAAACTCACCAAAACCAAGGTGGTGATGAGAGTGACCTTTCGTCGTCCTCACTGCTACATTCTCACCGGGGCCATGACAGTTTATTAATGCCATGGCAACATCAGGAAGTTACCCTATATGATCTAAAAAGGGGAGGCGTGAATAACCCACCCCTTGTTCAGCATATCATCAAGAAAGAATCATAAAAATGGGCAACCAGCAGCCCTTGCGGCTGCTCTGTCTATGGAGTGGCCATTTTTATTCCTTTACTTTCTTAATAAACTTGCTTTCACTTTACTCTATGGATTCTCCCTGAATTCTTTCTTGCACAAGATCCAAGAACCCTCTCTGGGGGTCTGGATTGGGAACCCTTTCCTGTAACATCTTTCTGGTGACCATGGAATGGACTATAGTGCTGAACTCTTGACCCAAAGGCTAAGTTTGGGTAAGTGGTGGGGTTGGTAACATCTTTCTCTAGAACCACAATAAGTGACGATACTGAGGAAACTTCCTGACCCGAAGGAAATAGACTGCAGCAAAGATTGGATGGCTTTGGGTAAATGGGGTGCATATACCTGAGTAAAGGATGGGATCGGGTTAGAGGCCCAACTTAGAGGAGTTAGAGTCTCTCCTGAGACAGTGTGGATTAAAGGTCCCTTTTAATAAAAGGTCTGACAGACCTTGAGCTATAAGCCCAATTTAAGAGGGTTAGAGTCGCTTCTAAGATGTAGAGGGTTAGAGGCCCCTCTCAGTAAAATTCTTACTAGTAAAGCCCCTTTCATCTAAAAACGGATTTGGCATTACAGGATGTTAACTGGTATTCTCTTTGGATTAATTTGTCTCGTACTATTTGGTGACAGCTAAGTTAGGCATGTACAGGATTGTGGGACATGGAGAACTTTTTCCTTCCCAAAAGGGGAAACTTGAGAGTTGACAGTACTGTTGGAAAAGATCCCATGGCTACTGACAAGTGGCCGTCTGAACTTATCAGTGTCACTGCAAAGGATGGATCTTTCTCTGGTCTTTTATCTTATTCTGTCTGAGTATTTATATGTGTTGTGTGTGTGATGTTTATATGTGAAAGACCTTTGATTAATTGGTTTAATAATAATAAGAGGTTAAATACAATGTTTCGTTAGGAAAGTAAAAAGTCGATTGCTTTTTATTTCATTCATGTGACTTAAGTAATTTTTGTGAAATAAAGACAGCTTTCAAGATTATTGGTAAAATAAATATATCTTCCAAAAAAATACTAGTTTTAAATTATGCAGGTCAGATATTAGGTTTGCAAAATACTTTAATGTCATAAACTGCTTCTTTGACTTCTGAAAATTGTTCAATGTACATTGAACCCATTTGATTCTAGATAAGGCCTGGGGACATGTGGAATTAACCATGCCCCCTACCTTTGCAAAGAAGGTTATGAAGAAAAGACATTATATATAAGAAAGGATCTTGTACACTAAATTCTTGCCCTAAAGTAAAATGACTGGTTGCTTTAAAAAAGAATTTATGCAAGAAATATCGCACAATTTAAAGGTGATTGGGCTTCCTAAATGCATCATAAAATGTCATTATGACTCTTAACTGTATAACTTGCCTGCTTTACAGCGAGGTAAGGCCTGAGACATGTGGAATTAAACACTGGAAAGGATCAGATCTTATCTGCACTTCTATCTGGATTCTAGGCTCCACATATAGTACGTAATTAAAATCTCTTACTTGCCAACGTTTTCACCAAAAGTAAAAGTTGCTAAGAGTTAACAGTGCAACATGTATTTGAGACTACTGAAAAGACAACTCTACACGCAAGGCAGGTAAGCAAAATAGAATGTACTTTTGGTAAAAGATTATAGGAAGTCTCAAGAGTATGGATTTTTCTTGCCTAAATTAAAGGGCTAAAGAATTCTTTTATATGCAACAATCTTGCATGTTCTTCACATGTACCCCAAAACCTAAAATGCAATAAAATATATATTTAAAAAAAATAAATAAAAGGAAAAAAAGAATTATTTTAAGTTAGAATAAAGTTGAAGGTTTAAGCAAGTTGTGGAAGCTTTGTAAAAAATTAATTGTAAAAGAAATTCTGTGTATGAACATTTTGGGTAATAAAGGAGTATTCAGTTTTTTAGTAAATTAAACATTGGAATAAGAGAACAACAGGTTTTTCTTAAAGCAAAAATCTGCTTATGATCTCTTTAATAAAAATTTGCAAATAGTTATAAAAGGTTTATTAAAATCTTACCTTATGGTAAAACTGATTAAGATTGAATACATTTTTCTATAAGGTTGTATTAAGAAGTGGATTTGACATCAATAATGCACTAATGTAAAAGTGATGTTTGGCTTAAGTGGTATAAAAAACATACAGGAAGCATTGTTAAATATAAAATGGTGCTTGGTTTTCCTTGGGCTATATTTGTATAAATGTGTTACTGGTATATGTTCCAAAATTATGAGAAACTCCTGTAATTGTAATTTAACTTAGTGTATGTTATTAATATTTATAATTGTTATGTGAATTTTTGTATGCCACAGAAGTAACTAAATTTCTTTGTCAACTGTGTTGTTGACTGTGGCTGCCCTACAACATTTTGTCAGTCACAGACAACTATTGTCTTGTTTTAGTCGTCTTTAGAAGGTGGTTTATAAGCAACTATAGAAATCTAGCAGGTGTTCTTAAATGCAGGTTCCTGGTAACTTCGGAGATTAAAACATCAGAATGAAGCAAAAAAACTTTAAGAACTCTCATAGAGACCTGAAATATTCATGAATACCAACAGAACAAAAATTAACTGCATAAGCTAAAGAAGACTGAAGTATTTTTTTTTTTTTTTTTTTTGAGACGGAGTTTCGCTCTTGTTACCCAGGCTGGAGTGCAATGGCGCGATCTCGGCTCACCACAACCTCTGCCTCCTGGGTTCAAGCAATTCTCCTGCCTCCGCCTCCCTAGTAGCTGGGACTACAGGCGTGTGCCACCATGCCCAGCTAATTTTTGTATTCTTAGTAGAGACGGGGTTTCACCATATTGACCAGGATGGTCTCGATCTCTTGACCTCGTGATCCACCCGCCTCGGCCTCCCAAAGTGCTGGGATTACAGGCGTGAGCCACCGTGCCCGGCCATTCTTTTAAACTTTTTGCTTAAAACATTGCTGATCCTTTGTCTTGTTTTTCCGAGTCAAGGAAACTTTTCTTCTAAGCCATTTACAGCTTTTAGCAATTGAGTAACGCATACTCCTGTGAACAAAATTTAGAGCATATTTGTTTCCCTTTACTTAATTTCTCTAGAATTTGGAAACCAGTTGTGAGTATTGTTAACTTATGGCAATATAGTTATTTGCGTAAGTGCAACCAGAATCTTTTTTATTTTGCAACAGGACACGATTGGAGAAGCTGGTTACTTTTCCAAGGCTTAGGCTGGAATGACATGCTTTCCTTTAAGGAATGAAATTTGATTTGTAAAGCCAATAAAAGCCCCTTGGGAAACTGACCTCCTACCTTGCCTACATAATCTCTGTTCAGGGTTTCTGACCCATGGTAAATAAAGAATGTCACTTTCTAACAGGTCCAGGAGCCCCATATTATCGTGGGACCTCAAGAGGAGAGGAATTTACTCAACTCATAAGTATCTGAAAGTGCAAACCCATAGCTGGGGTCAGCTCTAAAAAAGTCTTATCTAAGATATCTTCTATGGAACAAAGTTCCATCAAAGCCAATTTTAAAAAGAGCTTATGTGAAAAATAATAATTCTGCTGTGCTTTATACAAACAATCAGGCCAAGTATAATAAAGCAAATCAGTCTTACCATGATTTGCCTTTAGTAAAAATGGAAAAACTGTAGAGAGAAATTTTTTTTCACAAAGTTTGGTACACTTGTAATTAAATTCCAGTCTCATCGGTTGGTTTTAAGTTTGTTTCTGCAATTTAGACTAACCCCGCTTATTCCTGTGAACCAACCAGTGATCTCTAACTGCTGCTCAGAAGAAACAAGAGGGATGAGTAATGTAATTATCTAGATCAGTATTTTAATTCTGGGCATGTATTGTAATTGGCTAGCAACCCCATATCAACTTGGTTCCAACAATTGCCCAGTTCTTGGAAATCCCTCTAATTTATTTTACTTGGAATAATTTTACTTATTTTGTTTTATTGTTGTAAAATATATTGCTATTGCATTCTTTGAATAGGAATAAGAATAAGCTTTCTCAACATTTTCTTCAACTGAATACTTACCAGTCTTCCAGATATCACCTTTTGTCGGAATTCAAGAGTTATGAATGCCCTTCAGCATACTGATGCTTTCTGACTAACTTCCTTCTACTCTGAATACAAGAGACCCTAATAGTCAGGCAAGAATATCATCGCCCTTATTCAGCATGAAGAAGTTACAGAAGATGAATCTTCCTCCTTCTACAACCCTTAGGATTAAGGGTTCTCTTATAAAAGGGAGGGGGGAAATGTCAGAGATGTGTAAACCAGAGCAACACCATCTTGAGTAAGAGCTGGATGAAATAAGGCTGAGACCTACTGGGTTGCATTCCCAGATGGTTAAAGCATTCCAAGTCACAGGATGAGATAGGAGGTCATCACAAGATACAGGTTATAACGACCTTGTTGACAAAACATGTTACACTAAAGGAGGCAGCCAAACCCCAACAAAACCAAGATGGCCACAAGGGTAACCTCTGATCATCCTCACTGCTACATTCCCACCAGTGCCATGACAGTTTAAAAATGCCATGGCAATGTCAGGAGGTTATCCTATATGGTCTAAAAATGGGAAGCATGAATAACCGGCTCCTTGTTTAGCATATCATCAAGAAATAACCATAAAAATGCGCAACCAGCAGCCCTTGGGGCTGCTCTGTTTATGGAGTAGCCATTCTTTTATTCCTTCACTTTCTTAATAAACTTGCTTTCATTTTACTCTGTGGACTCGCCCTGAATTCTTTGTTGCACAAGATCCCATAACCCCTTTTTGGGTTCTGAATTGGGACCCCCATTTCCTATAACAAAAGCAGTGATTAAATAATTTTTTTAAAATAGGTGTTTAAATAGAAAGATATTCTGTGTTCATGGATTGGAAGACTCAATATTGTCAAGGTGTTATTTCTTCGTTACTTCATCTATAGCTTCAATGCAAACTCTATCAAGTGCCAAGTAAACATTTTGCAGCTATCACAAGCTGCCATAAAATTCATACAGAAATGCTAACAATTTAGAGTAGCCTAAATAACTTTGAAAAAGACCAAAGCTCTAAGATATTATCAGATTTCAAGATGTATTATAAAGCTGCATTAAGCAATACAACACAGTATTGTCACAAAGGTAAACAAATGCATCAATGGAACAAAACACAGAGCTAGAAAATAAACACATACTCATATAAACAACTGATTGTTAACAAAAATACAAAGCAATGCTGTGGTGATATGATAGTTTCTTCCATAAATGGTACAGGAACAATTAGATATCCATATGCCAAAAAAGAAGAAAATAAAATCCTTGGATTTATTCCTCATATCATGTATAAAAATTAACTCAAAATGAAGTATAAACCTAAATGTAAACGTTAAAACTATGAAACTTCTAGAACAGAGCATGAAAGGACATCTTTGTGATCTTATGTTAGACAATTTCTCAGACATGATACTAAAACATAAAGCCCATACAAAATAATTGATTGTGCCAGAGCCCTGGCATTGGAAAGTGGTTGACTTGTGGACTGGTAAGAAGAACGTACTGACAACTGTATAGTTTTGAAAAAGGAACATTTTATTAGAAAGAAGGAATTCTGCAGGAGAGTGCAGTGGGGAGCCTCAGCAAGGGGACTGAGCGAGCCACGCCACAGTAGACTTTTCCTTAGAGCTATTTATGGACCTTCATATGGGAGCTGAAGGGTAATTTGCACAATAAGTGATTACATTGTAGACATTTTGGTGCCTTAATGTCAACAAAAGTTCAAAGGTTGCACAGTGCATTTTGGCATGCATGCATTCCAGAGATGTATAGAAATTCTAGTTACTTATACATTTTAAGTTGAAAAGAGGCCTGGAATCAGGTGTCTTTAGATAATAGGGAAGTTTAATAACTTCTAAATTCGTCTGATAAAGAGTTCTTGTCTCCAGGGACTGCTTGATGGTTCCTAGGTATTTTTGCTCTCCTCTGATTGTACTTTAACAAAATAATTTAAAAATCTTTCCAAAAGACATTGTTAAGAGAATGAAAAAAACAAGTCAAAGCCTGGGAGAAAATTATTGAAAAATCACATATTCCATCAAAGGCTTGCTTTCAATATATTAAGTTGGTGCATAAGTAATTGAAGTTACAGTCTACAAATTTTAAATCATTATAACTAGATGCAAACACAGCTTTATTAATCAAAATAGGAACCATTACAATGAACACATTTTATCCAATAAGAAATAAGTTTATTCCTGTAGCATAAAAATCTGTGCTTTGGGATTTGAGGAAATCTTGGAAAGCATTTTCTGCATTTTGCTGGTCATGGAAGAGTTTACCCTGTAAAATGTTGAGATACGTGAAGAAGGAGTAGCCAGTTGGCGGGAGGTGAGAATAATACGGTGGATGGGGCAAAACGTCATAGCCCAATTTATGCAACGTTTGAAGTGTTGGTTGTGTGACCTGTGGTCGGGCGTTGTCATGAAGAAGAATTAGGCCCTTTCTGTTGACCAATGCCAGCTGTAGGTGTTGCAGTTTTCTGTGCATCTCATCAATTTGCTGAGCATACTTCTCAGATGTAATGGTTTCACTGCGATTCAGAAAGCTGTAATGGATAAGACCAGCAGCAGACCACCAAACAGTGGCCATGACCTTTTTTGGTGCAAGTTTGGCTTTGGGAAATGCTTTGGAGGTTCTTCTAGGTCAAACCACTGAGCTGGTCACTGCTGGTTGTCATGTAAAATCCACTTTTCATCTCATGTCACAATCCAATCGAAAAATGGTTCATTATTGTTGCATAGAATAAGAGAAGATGACACTTCAAAATGACAATTTTTTGATTTTCACTCAGCTCATGAGGCACCCACTTATCAAGATTTTTCACCTTTCCAATTTGTTTCAAAGGCCAAAGGAATGTAGAATGGTCAACATGGAGTTCTTTGTCAATTTCTTGTGTAGTTGTAAGACGATCAGCTTTGAGGATTACTCTCAACTGGTGGTTGTCAACTTCCAGTGGCTGGCCACTATGCTCTTCATCTTCAAGGCTCGGATCTCCTTTGCAGAAATCCTTGAACTACCACTGCACTGCACATTCATTAGCAGTTCCTGGGCCAAATGCATTGTTGATATTGTGAGTTGTCTCCACCGCCTTATGACCCATTTTGAACTCAAATAAGAAAATTGCTCTAATTTGCTTTCTAACATCAATTCCATGGTCTAAAATAAACATGAAATAAACAGCAAGTAGTAAGTCATTAGCAAAAAATATAAAGTGAGAAATGCCCATTAAAATAATATATAACATAACCACATTTATTTAATAACATATTTCAATATCAAACAGCAAATTCCAATAATACAAAAACCGCAATTATGTTTGCACCAATCTATATATACAGAACTCTCAAAACAGCAATAAGAAAGCAGTCTTACTAAAACAAATGGATAAAGAATTTGAACAGACACATCACCAAAGAAGATATACAAATGAATATGAAAAGATGTTCAACAGTCATTTTTCCAAAGAAAATGCAAATGAAAATCACAACGAAAATACCATTACATTACTTACTAAATGGCTAAAATTAAAATGGCTGACCATATAAATACTGATGATTGTATTCTAATCTTTTTTACTCTTTCGTTCCTACTACCACTCTAGTTTAGATTCTTAAATGCTCTGGCCTTTACTGTTAACGTAGATTCCTGATAGGCCTCCCCATTTTCACTCCCGCCATCCTCCAGCTGTTCTCCTCACTGAAGCCAGTCATTGTCATAAAATACAGATCTGATTGTCTCACTCCCCTGCTTAATATTCTTAGTGGATCTTCTTACTAAGAATATTCTGCTCTCATGAAAGTTCATAATCCTTAGTGTGGTTATAAAGGCCCTTTTATAATCTGCCCCCTGCCCATTCGTGTATACTTATCTGTGCCACTCTCTTTCTTTATCGACATGCTCCACCCACACTGTCATGTTTCTGCTGGTTTTTTTTTTTTTTTCAATGTATGGAACATCTTTTTCCTTTTATGTGCCTTATGCAACCCAGCAGACAAAATCACGTTATATTTTTTCAACACACAATTTTATTTCAGGTCTCTGTGCCCTTTACAAATCGACTACTTTCTGTCTGGAGTGTTCTTTTTTTCTTCTGGCCAAATTCTAATCATTTGTCAAGAGTCTGCAACAGCATCATTTATTCAGTGACTCAATTCTCCAAGCATCATATCCTCTGTGTTCCTAGAGCACTACATTTGATCAGTCCATGACAATACTGTCAGTGTATTATAAGAACTTATTTACAGGTTTTGTCTATTTTACTATGCTGTGAGCTTTGTAATCATATGAATTGTGATTCTGTATATTAGTGGCTACCATAGTGCCTAATTCATGGTAGGTGCTCAATAAATGTTTGAGAAAGATGAAATCTTTTTAAACATAATTTAACTTACAACTTGTCTGCAGCAGTCTTTTTCTCTGCCCAGGCTATCTTTAGTGTGAAAATGATGTGTGATTTAGAGAGACACTAGCCTGCAATAAAAGCTTATTTTTTTTCTCTGATCTACAAATTGGAGAGGACCATAAAGTGTCATATAGTGACTTGTACACTCCCTGTGTTTTGGTACCAAGCATGAAGGTCCTTTTAAAAATTACAAATTTAATTAAAACAAATAAGTCCTCAGGTCTGAAAAGGAGATTCCTAACTTCGGGCTCTTTTCTATTGGTGATGAAAGAAAGATTTCATCATCATTTCAAGGTGAGAATTTGTATTTTTGTTTTCTCTTCACTTTCTTTAAATACTAACTGCTTCTCTTTTTAGTGCTCACTGGCATCTTACAGTCATGTTTACATAGGTAAAAAAGAGACATGTAAGCCATCCATTTCCCTATGTGGAGATTTCATGAAGTCCTAGCTTTAAGTTTCTCTCTCTATTTTTGAATGTCTCAACTATTTATAAAATGCCTGACCATTTATGCTGAGAAAGTTACATAAAAAAGGAGCCTGGATGCTGGTAAGTCAAGACTTTTTTTCCAGACACAGCATGATGTGGAATATTTATAGCTCACTGTAGCCCTGAACTGATTATTGTTTCCTTCAGGAAATTTCTGGGCTTTTGTGTCATGTCATAGCCACACATTACCTTCAAACAACTACCTTAATAGTTCTCCAAGGAGATTCACTTTACTCTCTCTAACATGTTTGCAAAGATGTTTACAGCTGCATGATTTGTGTTGTTAACGTAAATCTGGGTCCTGAAGAATTGTGGTTTAGATTTTTTTGACATGACGGATGGTTCTCCTTGAAGTTTGTATTATTACCTTAATTGTTCCAGATGTTCTTCCCAGCCCCACTGAGAACTTCCTAGGTAATAATTATGTGACCCATACCCAAACTTGCCATTTCTTGCACGCTACTCAGGATCACTGAAAATTCTCCTTTGAAAAAGACATGAGAGCTGAAGGTAAGATATGTCAAAAGCTTTGGAGGCAGAAGGATTAGCTTGTTTATTTCCAGCAGTCTTGATATGGGTAGGAAAATGGAACTAAAGGGCAAAATTAAAAGTTAAGTAAACTTTGGCTCAGTGTCAGAATATCCTTTCTAACAGACAAACAGGACTGAGACCTGGTGTACTTTTGTTACCACAATGAGTGGGTTTGGTCACTTGGCAAGTGTTAACCCAATAACCACAATCAAGGAGAATTTAACAAGGGGATTTTCATTACTTGCAACAAATAAGGCGAATACCAGGGACAGTTCCCAAAACAGTGTCTCCTGGAGCTAGGGGTTGGATCAGGTTTTAGAAGCATAGGGCAATGAGACATAATCTGATTGGATCTCGTAGTTACGTAATGCTGGGAGGCATTAGCTGACTGTATCCTGCCATGGGCTGACACCAGAGATTAAGCTAGTTGGACTGTGGATCCTGACATGTGGTATCCACTTTTTAGTTCAGTCCCTGCTCCTTGGCCTGAGAACGTAAGTTCCTCCTGTGAATGCATGCTTGGTTCATCTGGGCATGCTCAGATTACATGACCTAAGAGTTCATGGCAACTGAAAAACAACTCACAAATTTGTTACATAAAACTTGAACCAAATTGGTCTGGTGTGGCTACACTTTCATAATGACAGTTCCACAATTTTTACCTGGGAGAGATTTAGAGATGACATTCTAGTCAAAAGTAGATGGCTAAGGGACTCTATTGGACCCTACAGTTGCATAGAAATTGGTGTACATTGTAAAAACATTATTTGTTCATATCAGTGAATTGGGGAAAAGTGATAGATATTGGGGGGAAGCACTCCAAACCACTGTTTTAGGCTGCTGCTGCTCAGGAAGTAGTGCATTTTTCAAAATGGAAAGTGTTTACCTTCTTGGTACAATTACTGGAGAAGGAATTATTGCATAGATTCTATTCTCCTGTGTTTTTGTGAATTTACTCTTTGTAACAAACTCTGTCTCTTTGTGATATAAATTCTAGATACAACTATTAAATAATTTTGCCATTTGAGGGAGGGAGAGAGGTGGGAGTTTCATCTTCTACCTACTGTGACTTTACAGAAAACCCCAAATGAGGGAGTTAAAGCAGGTGGTTCTAGTTCTATTTTACACAAAGAAAACCTGAAGGCCAAGTGAACTGTGGTTACATATTTTAGCATTTAACAGAGGTAATACTATATAGAAGGAAAAAGCAAAGTTTAGATGGCCTAAGTTTCCATCTTTAACATACTGAGGGACCTGAGTCCCTTCTTTCATTATTTTTTTTTTCTACCAGACAACTTTGTTACCTATTTACAACTGAATTTATAGGTTTATAAGTAGAGTTCCAGCATTTTACCCATCTAAACAATGCCTAAAACTAAGTACAATTTCTATTTCTAGTTTCTTTAATTTTTGTTATTGGTTTATCAGTCTTAGACATTCATGTATGTATACACATATGCCCATACACACACACACACACACACACACACACAGACATTTCTAGCAATCCTATACCAAAAGTTCATAGTTACCATAGATTGTAAGAGAAACTATAAAAATAACCAGCAATGCAGTAGGCAAGCTGAGTTTCAGGGTCAGGCACCAGGTCTGCTTCCTTTAAAGCAGTGTGCACACTGGCAAGAGTATGGTCAATATGGCAAACAAACTATAGAGAATGTATGTTTATTTTTGGTAGTCTAAATCATATTTAAAATATTTACATTTTATAATTATAAGGCAATTTGTACATATTTCAAAAGTGTTGAAAAATACTGAGTCAATAAGAAAATAGTTATCACATAATTTCACCAACAAAAGGAAAACACTGTTGCTATTTTGCTATATATTTTCCCAGTTTATATGCTTATATAAATGTGTGTGTGTGTGTGTGTGTGTGTGTGTGTGTGTGTGTGTGTGTGTGTATGTGTTTGAGACGGTATTTCAATCTTGGTTATAATTTGAATAAGTTTGCAATGTTGAGATATTTTTCATGCCTAGATATATTAGCTTTTAAATTTATACTACAGGACTTCTGCTTCTGGCCAAGATAAAATAGCAGGAAGCAAATTTATACCCCTATCTAAAAGAGATGAAAAAATGACAAAACACATGGAATGATCATTTTCAATTTATCAGACTTCAGACAGTACAGGAAAGTGATCTTAGAGATGTAAACAAATGAGGTGAGCCCTCCAATTGTTCACCTTACTGCCTGGAGAGAGATTGCAGCCTACGGTGCACAGAGTGGGAGCATGGTAGTCTTCCTGAGTGGAAGAGATGGAGCTAAAATCAAGGGAGGAAAATGAGGCCAGAATACCAGAGATGAGAGAGTTGCACAGAGGGCTGTGCGTAATCCCTGATGGCATCAGAGTGGAAAATTTTATAATTCATGGAGCATTGATTGGAATACCCAAATAGTTTTGCTTGGGAGTGATGTAGTATTAGCTACAGTCTAAACACTGCTCTGACATTTCCTAACAAGGCTTAAAAGCAAGACGCATTGCAGTTTGAATTGTGCCACCCGCAAAATATGCTCAAGTCCTAGTGCCCTGTACCTGTGAATGTGACCTTATTTGGAAATAGGATATTTGCAGATTACTTACTTAAGATGAGGTCATAGTGGAGTGGTGTGGGTTCAGAATTACCGATGTCTTTTTAAAAGGTGGAGAAGACAGAGGCACAGAGGGAGAACACCATGTGAAGATGGAGGCAGAGATAGAAATGATACACTTATAAACCCAGGAATATTGCTGGCCATCACCAGAAGCTAGCAGAGAGGTATAGAACTTATTCTGACTCAGAACCCTCAGAAGGAACCACCTCTGACGATAACTTGACTTCAAATGTCTAGCCTCCAGAACTGTGAGAAAATAAACTTTTGATGTTTTAAACCAGGAAGTTTGTGGTACTTGTTAATGACAGTTCTAGGAAACTAACACAACCCAAAGCATAGTACTGTTTCCAATTAACTGTGTCCCATAAGAAAGCTCACAGATATTTACTTGTAGAAATACAAAAATACCCAGCACTCAGTAAAGTAGAACTCACAATGTCTAGCATCTGATCAAAATTAGCAGGCACACAAAGAGGCAAAATATAACTGATAATGAGAAAAAAATCAATTCATCAGTAATATAATTGATGGAGTTAGGTAAAGGATATTAAAAGTTATAATATTTCATATGTTCAAGAAATGAGAGAAAAGGTTAATGTTGTCTAATACAGACATGGAAGATATAAAAAGACCCCAAATTAACTTTGAGAAATGAAAATTACAATATCTGAGTTGAAAAAGATGCATTGGTTTAAATTAAAAGCAAAAGAAATGAATAGTGAACTTGAAAATATAGCAATAGAAACTTTCCATAGTGAATCACAGAAAGAAAAAGAAATTAATAGGGCACTATTGAGCTATGAGACAACTTCAAGAGGCCTAATGCACTTGGAGATCACAAAAGAGGAAAGAAGGGAGGATAGAAAAAAACATTTGAGTAAATGAATAAAAATCACCAAATTTGATGAAAACAAGATAATTCCACAGATCTAGGAAATCAAAAGAATCTCAAGAAAAATAAATGCTTAGAAAAATATACCAAGGCACATAATAATTAAATTGCCTAAAACTAGTGCTGAAGATGGCACTTAGAAGCCAGTTAATGAATGTGCATCTTGTAAGGAAAAAAGAAAAATAGTGCTAAAAAGGAAATCCTAAAATTAGCCAGAAATAGGAAAAAACCATTTAATTTGCAAGGGGAAGAATGTAAGAATGACATAGATTTGCAAAATAATAAAAGCAGAAACACAACATACCAACTATTGTATGATTCTGTTTATATGGAATATCTAAAATAGGCAAATCTGTAGAGACAGTAAGGAGATTAGTGGTTTCCAGGGGCTTGAGGAAGGAGAGAATGGGGAGTGCTTAATGAGCATGGGGTTTCTGTTTGAGGTCATGAAGTTCTGGAACTAGACAGTGGTAATTATTGCACAACAATGTGAATGTACTTAATTGAACACTTTAAGTACCACTGAATTGTACACTTTAAAGCTATTCACATAGTCAATTTTATGTTTTGTTACGTGTATAACAATAAAGAGAAGAAAAGCAGGGGAAAGTGGAACAATATATTTGAAGCACTGAAAAACAAAACGATTGTTTACCTATATTTCTAAACCCAGTGAAAATATATTTCAATAACAAAGGTAAGGCCGGGCATGGTGGCTCACACCTGTAATCTCCGCACTTTGGGAGGTAGAGGTGGGTGGATCACCTGAGATCAGGAGTTCAAGACCAGCCTGACCAACATGGTGAAACCCATCTCTACTAAAAATACAAAAATTAGCTTAGCATAGTGGCAGGCACCTGTAATCCCAGCTACTTGGGAGGCTGAGGAAAGAGAATCGCCTGAACCCGGGAGGTGGAAGTTGCAGTGAGCTGAGATTGCACCATTGGACTCTAGCCTGGGCAACAGACTAGAGACTCTGTCTCAAAAGAAAAAAAAAAAAAGAGAGAAAAGAAAAGAAAGTAAAAGAAAGGCTTTTTCATAAATACACAACCTGGAAAAATTCATCACCAACAGATGGGCACTACAAGAAATGTTAAAGGAAATCCTCCAGGCAAATGAAGAATGATACCAGATAAAAACCTGGATCTATAAAAGGAATGAAGAACACCAGAAATTACAACTACATGGGAAAATATAAAAGATGCTTCTCTTATTATGTAAATGTCTTTAGAGATAATCGACAGTTTAAAGTGAAATGAAAAATACTGTAAAATACTTTATAACGTATGTTGAAGTAAAATGTATGCCAACAATAGACTAAAGGCTGAGAAAGGAAAAATTGAAATATACTGTTGAGTTTTATGCATTTGACTACTCTGAGTTCCATTGGATAGGATTGGCTGTTTTCTTCTTTATGTATAAGGTTTCTGCACAGTGATCAGGTGAGCTCAGATATACCAGGCACTTAAAAAAATATTCATCATTTAGTGTTTGCCATGGCAGGCTTGAGTTATTGAAGCTTAAAACAGATACACTATATTACAGGACTAAGGGTCTGGGTACTGATGTGTATAAGCTCCATCCTGGACAAAGGATGCCAAGACTAGAGCCCGAAAAGTGACCTGAGATAGCAGATGTGAGACTGAAAATTTACACTATATAACTGTATATATAACTGTATATATGATATGAGCCACAAATTCACAGGTGTGTGTGTATATATACACACATACACACACCTGTATATATATATTCATCCAGGAAAGCAAAATAAAAGTATGTATATATATACATATGAACATGCACACCCGAATACACACACACATACATATATGTGTATGAATATCACATATATGAAATACATGTAATACACATACATATGTATGTGTGCATATATATGTGTGTATGTGTGTTATATGTGTGTATGTTACATGTATTTCATATATATATATATATATATATATATATATATATATATGTTTAAGGAAACAGGAATTTATCTGGTGAATTCTGAGTGAGTACTTTCTCCCTTTAAAATCTTCCCTGGATTTATTAAATTTTGTGTGATTTTGGCTGCCAACTGTGTTTGCCTGAGAGGGATTGACATCCTATAGCATGTAAACCACTTTCTATATAACACTAGATTTTCCCTAAACCTATGGCTTCAAATGACCTCTGCTGATGCAGCCCGGCCTAGCCACCAGGACCCCTCTTCTTATAGTCCAACCATGGTTCCTACTGACCATTAGACAGCTTCACCTGGACAGTCCACACAACTTAGCCCATACTGACCTCAGCCCTCACTCCCTTCCTCACTTCTACTCCTAAGTCAAGTCCCCACCAACTGTTCTTCCTCTATGCTCAGTCTTAGCCAGGTGGAACAGCTTTTACTTACTCAGCAACCTTCAGAACTCAGAATCACTATACACTGTCCACAACTATTGCACAGAATTTTCCCCAGATTCTCATGAGTCCATCTCCTCCTCACCTTCTCTCACCCACAGCCTGAATTAAGTGCCTTGTCATTTTATTTTGCTTTGTTTACTTGGTGTTATTAACTCATCATATATTCAATAAAATTTTTCTGGATGGATGAATAAATGAGAGAATGAGTGAATCAATTAAAATACTGGAGGATCACATTCAATTATTCAAAATGTGGAGTCTGCCCCATGCCTGGGCTTTCTGGCTCTGTGAAAGAAATCTAATGTGCCACAACTGCTCATGTAACTTCAGAAATCCCAAGGAAAAGTGGCACCGAATGTGTCATTATGGATGTATGAATGTCTCATCTCCAGGCCTAAACACCATCTTGGCTGTGGAGATGCTCTCAACATCATCATACATGATGCTTCCTGCTTTGCACCCCACATATTCCTGTTAGCCCTCAGGTATTTATATTTAATCCTAACAGGGACTGCATCCTCTTTTTTTTTGCTTACCTGATGACGTATCGTTCAGGCCAAAGCCCCCATTTCCCCGACAGCCTCATAAGAGGAAGTGAGGGAGGGGGCCTTCTGTATGATTGTCCTGCCTGGAACTTCCCCAGTCAGATAGCATATGTGGCTTTCTGTGAGTCCACCTCTCTCTATGGAGGGAGCTCCCTTCTGCCTTCCCTGTGATGCCTGGCAGTGCCTAGATCACCTTCCCTCTCCTGATCTGAAGCCAGGCCCCTCTGAGCAAGGTCTTCATCTCTCTTTAACACCCCAGTCAGAAATCAGGGGACTCCACATCCAGCCATCATGCTCTAGGGCCTCCCAGGGCTGAAAGCAGGTGGGGTGCTGTATTCTGTGGGACCTCTTTCTTCTTGGGCGAGGTCTATTCAGACCTCCGTCAGGGCCCCCATCTTAATGTTCACCAAAGGCCTGGCCCCTTCCCTCTCCCAACCATTCCAGTGACCATGCCCTGGGACCTCCCAGAACTAATCAGAGGAGTAGTGTGGGATTGGGGCCCAGTTATTCTGTAATGAATGGGAGATCCCGTAAGTCCTCCCATAGGTCCTCATTGTTCACAGCTGTAAGGACCTCAAGTCCGTCTCTGCTGATCTGTGTCTGTCACTCTCAGACCAAGACCTCCACCACCCCGAGACCCCAAATGGAAAATGAGAGGGGCTTCTCAGCCTAGAGTCTCCCAAACTGCTATCGGAAGCGAAGTAGGAATGTGTGGGTTGCCCATTTTTCTGAAATGTATAGGCCCTTCAGTCTTCAATTTTGAGGTCCTCAATCATGTACCCTGGCTTCTTGATTAAGTACTTCTTGGACAATTATTCCTCCCTAACATATCTGAGCATTTGATCAACTTGCAACTCTGGCAGTGAATGGTTTCGTAGTTCCTTGTTACAGATCCTAGGTGGGGAAGTAGCAGCACCCATGACAGAGAAAAAGTCCATCTTCCCATAGGGTCTCTTCACCGGCCAGATTTCAAGTTTAGAAACTTTTTGTTCTAAAAGATATTTTTCTACACAGAAGAAGCTGAGCAGGGTGATTTAGGAGGTCCTGCTTTTTTTGAGCTTATGTAACATTGTATGGTTCAGTGCAGTGATTTCCATTTTTATAACCTTCATTCATAGTGAGAAAAATATACCTCTCTACCAGCTGTATGTGTAAATCATATATATGTCATGAAATAGTGCCTAACCTTACTATGTGATTGATTATGATATGCACTATTCCATTTGTAGTCTGTTCTTTATATGTATTGAAATAATACACATATTTTAAAGACCAGCCCTCATTCACTATGGTGCTTTCAGGTGGTTGTTAACACAGACTTCAGAGTCATATTGCCTCAAAGAATCTCATCTTTTCTGCTCTCCTAATACGATTGCACGACTACTGGCTTCTGTGGTCTGAAGGGCTCCCTCAGATTTATACACTAAAGCAGGAGCAGAACTTTTAAAACGCTGTTCCTATCTATCCTGTCATTAGCCCTCCATTGCCAACTACAGACCCTCACCCAACTTCAACCGGGTTGACCACTCCCTCATTCCAAGCACAAGTACCAGTTCAATGCAATTCTCAATCTCCCCGAGGGTTTTCTCATAATTTGCTGTTTAGAAATTATTGCCAGTGTTTCTTTTTAATTTACTCTTCTCTGGCTTTGCAGGCTTGACTTTGGGAGCAGAAGATAGCAATCAAAGTTTGATTGTCCTCTTGGAAACTACAAATAAGGCACTAAGTTGGTAAATAAGAATGAAGATCTTTACAAGGATGTGTGCCCCATCAATGAACATCATATACTGCTCTGTTTATTTTAGACTTGTTTTACCTGGACCTACCAGTAAACTTTTATAGTGGCCTCCACAAAGATCTTACACATTTTTGTGAAAATTCTTTTAAGGTAAATTTTGGATTTTGTTGGTGTTATGAGACGTATTTTCTCTTACATGTTCTAATTAGTTACTGCTTTTGTGTGGCAAGGCTCTTGATTTTGCTATAGTGATCACATGTTATCTTTCTGAGGTTTCTTATTCGTTTAAATATTCCATGTGCTGACTTTTTTTTTTTTAAATGGAGTCTCGCTCTGTCGCCCAGGCTGGAGTGCACTGGTGTGATCTCAGCTCACTGCAACCTCCCCCACCCCAGGTTCAAGCAATTCTCCTGCCTCAGCCTCCCAAGTAGCTAGGACTACAGGCACCTGCCACCATGCCTGGCTAATTTTTTTTTTTTTTTTTTTTTTTTAGTAGAGATGGGGTTTTACTATATTGGCCAGGCTGGTCTCACACTCCTGACCTCGTGATCCGCCCTCCTCGGCCTCCCCAAGTGCTGGGATTACAGCTGTTAGTGACCACGCCTGGCCCATGTGCTGAGTTTTTAGAACTTTCCACATAGATAATTATATTCTCACTGCTATTATCTGAATGTCTGTGTCCCTCCAACATTAATATGTTGAATTTCTAACACTCAAGGTGATGGTATTTGGAGGTGGGACCTTTGGGACGTAACTAGGTCATAAGGGTGAAATCCTCATGATTGGGAGTAGTGCCCTTATAAAATAGGCCCCACAGAGCTAACTAGTTCCTTCTACCATGCGAGAACACAGCAAGAAGTTGCCATCTATGAATCAGAAAGCAGGCCCACACCAGACACAAAATCTGCCAGTATTGTAATCTTGGACTTTCCAGCCTCCAGAACTTGAAGAATAAATTTCTATTGTTTCGAAGCTATCCTGTTCATGATATTTTGTTATAGAAGCCTGAATACAGCCAGGCAAGGTGGCTTACACCTGTAATCCCAGCACTTTGGGAGGCTGAGGCAGGTGGATCATGAGGTCAGGAATCGAGACCATCCTAGCTAATACCATGAAACCCCGTCTCTACTAAAAATACAAAAAAATAGCTGGGCGTGGTGGCACATGCCTGTAGTCCCAATTAGGAAGCTGAGGCAGGAGAATCACTTGAAACCAAGAGGCGGAGGTTGCAGTGAGCTGGGATTGTGCCACTGCACTCCAGCCTGAATGACAGAGTGAGACTCCATCTCAAAAAAAAAAAAAAAAAAAAAAAAAAGAAGAAGCCTGAATTGACGAAGACAGTCTCCTAAAAGTATCTCCTTCTTTTCAATATTAATACCCCTTATTTATTTTTATGTCCATGGTTCTGGCTTTGTGTTTTAGTACAGTTTTGAACAATAGAAGTGATGGCATATTTATGTGTTTTCCTTAACTTTAATGGAAATTCTTCTACCATTTCACATTTGAAGATATTTGTGGTAGACTTTAAGAAATAAAAGTCCCCTTCTAATCTTAGTTTGCTAAAAGATTTGCCATGAACTAATGTTGAATTTCTTTCTATTTTTTTTCATTATTCACTGATGTGGTCAAATGTTTTTTTCTTTTTATTGTGGACAAAATTATGTTTCCTCAAATTCCTATATTGAAGTCTTAACCCCCGGTACCTCAGAATGTAACTCTATTTGGAGAAAGGATCTTTGGCCAGGCGCAATGGCTCATGCCTATAATCCCAGCACTTTGGGAGGCCGAGGCTGGTGAATCACGAGGTCAGGAGTTCAAGTCCAGCCTGACCAACATGGTATAATCCCATCTCTACTGAAATATAAACATTTGTCAAGTGTGGTTGTGCACACCTGTAATCCCAGCTACTCAGGAAGCTGAGGCAGGAGAATCACTTGAACCCGGGAGGTGGACGGTACAGTGACCCAAGATCACACCACTGTACTCCAGCCTGGGTGACAGAGTGAGACTCCATCTCAAAAAAAAAAAAAAAAAAAGGTTCTTTTAAAAGGCAATTAAAGTATACTGATAATGAGGTCATAAGGATAGATACTAACCCAATGTGACTGGTGGAAGAGGGAATTGTAACATGGACAAAAATAGAGGAAACATCATGTGAAAATAGAGAGAGAATACAGTCATCTACAAGCCAAGGAGAGAGGTCTCAGAAGAAACCAATCCTGATGATATTTTTATCTTGGATTTCTAGCTTCTAGTACAATGAGGAAATACATTTCTGTTGTCTAAGCCACCTAGTCTGTGGTACTTTGCTACAGCATTATCATTGCTACAGTACTATCATTAGTGATAGTAATCTTGTTCTCTTTTCCTGTACTCTTGTCCACAGCAGACACATTGAGGATGCCATTGGCATCAATGTCAAAAGTGACTTCAATCTGAGGAACACCTTGGGGTGCAGGAAGTATGCCTGTGAGTTCAAACTTGCCAATCAGGTTGTTATCCTTGGTCATGGCACGCTCACCTTCATAAACCTAAATAAGCACACCAGGCTGGTTGTCGGAATAGGTAGTGAAGGTCTGTGTCTGCTTGGTAGGAATGGTAGTATTATGCTTGATGAGGACAGTCATGACTCCAACAGCAGTTTCAATACCAAGGGAAAGAACAGTGACATCCAAGAGCAGCAAATCTTGAACATTTTCAAACTTGTCTCCAGAGAGGATGGTGGCCTGGACAGCTGCACCATAAGCAACAGCTTCATCAGGGTTGATGCTCTTATTCAGTTCTTTTCCATTGAAAAAGTCTTGGAGAAGCTTCTGAACCTTGGGAATGCAAGTAGAACCACCAACCAGGACAATATCATGAATCTGTGACTTGTCTAGTTTGGCATCTCGAAGGGCCTTCTCTACAGGGTCCAGGGTTCCACGGAACAGATCAGCATTCAATTCTTCAAATCGGGCACGTGTAATGGAGGTATAGAAATCGATTCCTTCATAGAGAGAATATCTTCAGGCAAAAGAGGAAGGAGTGGATTTACAGACAGTCCCTAAACCCAACACTATGACTATCTCCCAATAAATTGATATTTACAACAAGCAGGCAATTTTTGCCATACTTACAAGAAGACATAAAATTCTCTAGAATCCATAATACATCATATGAGCAACAGAAAGGAACTCCAGGCAGCTATTCCCTCCAGGCAAAGGAACAAAACAACAAACCAAAAACTTGCAGGATTATCAAAGTAGTAACACCAGAACAGGATACTAATTTCAAATATAGGTTAATATTGCAACTGTCAGAATAATAGGTTTTTGAGGTGAACACTAAGTAATTACCCTGTAATCTAAACTACTTTTACTCTTCTATTTTATATGCAAGGGTTTTTAGATAACCTTTCAAAATATAAACATTTATTATAAAAATATAAAAATTGAAAAACATGTAAAGAAAATACAAATTCAACTGCAATATATCATGGGCAAAAGATACACAAAAACCAAAGGCAATGTTTTTTTTTTCTACTATCACAGACTCGCTGAACACAACACTTCACATCTGATCACCAAAATATGTGGAGATTTCTCCCCATCAGCAATTCTGCAGTGAACACCAGCTCTGTGTCCTGTAATTCAGCATTTGATACTGACACTGTCTACTTTGAAATAGCATAGCATCACACTCCACAGGTTGAAAGCTTAATCCTATAAGACTGCTTCCCACTTCAAATGCCAATCGTAAACCCCAAGTTATGGCCTGTGCTTCTATAAATTAGGGTTACCACAACCACCTCCTCAGGCTGGAATTTTCTAGAGTGGCTTTAGAACTCAGGGAAATTTCTTTATTTACATTTACCTGTTTATTATTAAGGATTTTATAAAGGATAGGGACGAACAGCCAGACAGATGGAAGAGAGATGCCTAGGGCAAAGCATGTGGGAAGGGGCGAGAAGCTTCCATTTTTAAAAGACACTCACATTGTGTCTTTCTGCAGCTTTTAACTGAGCTTTCCTATGAGAAAAAAACCTCTGTAATGTAGATGACGGGGTGATGAATGCAGTAAACCACCACCATGGCACGTGTATACCTATGTAACAAACCTGCACTATCTGCACATATACCCCAGGACTTAAAGTATAATAAATAAATTTATTTCAAAAAAGAAAAAGAACTTCTATTTTACAGTTAGATCTCACTGGTTTCCATTATATTTAATTAAATAAATAATTATAATTTCAAACTTAAACTAACATGTTAAAAGGTTTGTGTACAGATATAAATTATTCTCTTTTTTGTATAAATTTATGGAGTACAAGTGTAAATTTGTTACATGCATAGATTGCGTAGTGGTGAAGTCAGGACTTTTAGGGTATCTATCATCAGAATAATGTATATTGTATATTGTATATAATAATGTATATTGTACCCATCAAGGAATTTATCATCATTGACCCTCCTCCCACTCCCACACTCTTCCAAGTCTCCATTGTTTATCATTTCACACGCTACATCCATGTGTACACAGTATTTACCTTCCATTTATAAGTGAGAACATGCAGTATTTATTTTTCTTTGTCTGATTGTTTCACTTGATATAATGGCCTCTGTTTCATCTATGTTGCTGCAAATGACATGAATTTACCTTTTTATGGCTGAATGGTATTCAGTTTTATATATATATATAATTTTCTTTATTTTGTCATCAATTAATGAACATTTAGGTTGATCCCACAACTTTGCAATAGTAAATAGTACTGTGGTAAACATACAGGTACAGGTATCTTTATTATTTAATGATTTCTTTTGTTTTGGGCAGATGCCCAGTAGTGTGATTGTTGGAGTGAATGGTAGTTCTACCTTTAGTTCTTTGACAAACCTTCATATTGTTTTTCATAGAGGTTATATTACTTTATATCACCACCAACAGTGCATAAGAGTTCCTTCTTCTCTGCATCCTCATGAACATCAGTTAATACTTACTCTTTTTAATACTTATTCTCTAGCCATATGAAGAAGAATGCAACCAGACCCCCTACTTTTCATCATATATAAAATGTAACTCAAGATGGATAAGAGATTTAAATGTAAGACCACAAACTGTAAAAATCCTAGAAGAAAACCTAGTGATATGGTTTGAATATTTTTTTCTCTGCCCAAATCTCATGTCAAATTGTCATCTCCAATGTTGGAGGTGGAGCTTGGATGGAGGTGATTGGATCATGGAAATGTTTCTCATGAATGGTTCAGCACCACCCCATTGGCACTGTCCTCATGATAGTGAGTGTTTTATTGTGACATCTGATTGTTTAAAAGTGTGTAGCACTGCCCTGTCCGCTCTCTTTCTTGCTCTTGGTCCTGCCATGTAAGGAATGCCTGCTATGCTGTCACCTTATCCCATGAATATAAGCTTACTCAGGTCCCTCCAGAAGCTCAGTGGATGCCAGCATCATGCTCCCTGTACAGCCTGAACTGTGAGCCAATTAAACCTTTTTTCTGTATGAATTACCCAGTCCCAGGTATTCCTTTATGGTAATGTAAGAATGGACTAATACATCTTATAAATACCATACTGAGCTGGGTGCAGTGACTCACACCTGTAATTCCAGAACACTGGAAGACCAAGGCAGACAGATCACTTGAGGCCAGGAGTTCAAGACCAGCCTGGCCAACATGGCAAAACCCTGTCTCTACTAAAAATACAAAAATTAGCAGGGCATGGTGGCACACTCCTGTAATCCCAGCTACTCGAGAGGCTGAGGCACAAGAATCACTTAAACCCAAGAGGGGAGGTTGCAGTGAGTTGAGATTGCACCACTGCACTCCAGTCTGAGTGACAGAGCAAGACTCTGTCCCAAAAAACAAACAAAAAGAAATACCATTCTGGACATCAGCCTCAGCAAATAATTTATGGTAAGACCTCAAAAGCAATTGAAATGAAAACAAAAATTAACAACTGGGACCTAATTAAACCAAATAGCTTCTGCACAGTAAAAGAAACTATCAACAAAGCAAACACACAACCTACAGAATAGGAGAAAATGTTAGCAAACTATACATCCAGTGAAGGTATACTATCTGGAGTCTGTAAGAAACTTAGACAAATTAACAAGCAAAAAACAACCCCATTAAAAAGTGGGCAAAGGACATAAAGATACTTCTCAAAAGAAGACATACAAGTGGCCAACAAACATATGAAAAAAATGTTCAACAACAGTAATCATCAGAGAGATGCAAATTCAAACCACAATGAGCTAGTATCTCACACCAAGTCAGAATGGCTATTAAAAATACAAAAAATAGCAGATGTTGGCAAGGTCATGAAGAAAAGGGAAGGCTTATACACTGTTGGTGGGAATGTAAATTAGCTCAACCACTTTGGAAAGCAGCGTAAAGATTTCTCAACAAACTTAAAACAGAACTACCATTTGACTGAGCAATCTCATTATTGGGTATATACCCAGAGGAAAATAAATCATTCTACCAAAAAGACACATGTATTCATAAGTTTATGGCAGTACTATTCACAATAGCAAAGACATAAATCAACCTAAATGCCAATTGACAGTGAATCAGATAAGGAAATGTGGTACATATATACCATGGAATACTACACAGCTGTAAAATAAAGTGGAATTACATTCATTACAGCAACATGGATGCTGCTAGAGGTCATTATCCTAAGCAAATTCATGCAAGAACAGAAGACCAAATACTGCATTTTCTTACTTATAAGTGGGAGTACACATGGATACACATAGACACAAAAATGGGAACAACAGACAGTGTGGACTACTAGAGTGTGAAGGAGTTGGGGGAGAGGCTGAAAAACTACTTCACGTAAAAAAATTCACATATAGGTAAATTGCATGCCATGGGGATTTGGTGTACAGAATATTTTGTCACCCAGGTACTGAGACTAGTACCCAATAGGTAGTTTTTCACTCCTCAAACCCTCTTTTAAGCCTCCACACTCAAGCAGGCCCCAGTGTCTATTGTTTTTCTTCTGTGTCCATGTGTATTCAGAGTTTAGCTCCCACTTATAAGTGAGAACATGTATTTAGTTTTCCGATTAGGATAATGGTCTCCAGATCTATCCATGTTGCTGCCAAGAAAACAATCTCATTCTTTTTTATGGCTGCATAGTATTCCATGGTATATATATGTCACATTTTCTATCCAGCTTGCTGTTGATGGGCATTTAGGATAATTCCATGTCTTTACTACTATGAATATTTCTGCAATTAACATATGTACGTATGTGTATTTATGGTAAAATTACTTATTTCTACTTTGGATATAAACCCCAAAAAGGGATTACTGGGTCGAATGGTAGTTCTGTTTTAAGTTCTTTGAGAAATCTCAAAACTGCTTTCCACAGTGACTGAACTAATTTACATTCCCACCAACAGCATGTAAGCATTCTCTTTTCTCTGCAACCTCATCAGCATCTATTATTTATTAATAATAGTAATTCTGACTGATATGATTGTATCACATTGTAATTTTGATTTGCCTTTCTCTAATGATTATAATGTTGAGCATTTTTTTTCAAATGATTTTGAGTTTGTCTTCTTTTTGAAAAGTGTGTGTTAATGTGCTTTTCCGACTTTGTGATGGAGTTGTTTTTTGCTTGCTCATTTAAGTTTCTTATAAAGTCTGGATATTAGACATTTGTCAGATGAATAGTTTGCAAATATTTTCTCCCATTTTGTGGTTTGTTTGTTTACAGTCCACTGTTGATAGTTTTTTTGCTGTGAAGAAGCTCTTTAGTTTAATTAGGTCCCACATGTCAATATTTGTTTTTGTTGCAATTGCTTTTGGCATCTTTATCCTGAAATCTTTGTCAGGACCTATGTCCAGAATGACATTTCCTGGTTCTTCTTCAGTGTTGTTTTTTTTTTTTAATATATAGTTTTAGGTTTCACATTTTGCCATTAATTCATCTTGAGTTGATTTTTGTATATGGTGTAAAGAAAAGATCCAGTCTCAATCTTCTGCAAATGGCTAACCAGTTATCCCAGCACCATTAATTGAACAAGGCATCATTTCCCCATTGCTTGTTTTTGTTGATTTTGTCAAAGACCAGATGGCTGTAGGTGTGAGGCTATATTTCTGGGGTTTTCTATTCTGTTACCTTGATCTATGTGTTGGTTTTGTGCCAGTATCATGCTACATTGGTAGCTGTAGTCTTGTAGTATAGTTTGAAGTCCAGTAATGTGATACCTCTAGCTTTGGTCTTTTGCTTATAATTGCTTTCACTATTCAGGCTCAATTTTGGTTTCATATGAATTTTAAAGTTATTTAATTCTGTGAAGAATGTCATTGGTAGTTTCTTAGGGCAGTATGGTTATTTTAACAATACTGATTATTCCTATCCATGAACATTGAATGTTTTTGCATTTGTTTGTGTCATCTATGAGTTCTTTTGGCAGTGCTTTTTAATTCTCCTTGTAGAGATCATTAACCTCCCTGGTTCTCTGTATTCCTAGGTATTTTTTGTTTGGCTATTGTGATTAGGAATGTGTTCTTGACTTGGCACTCAGCTTGGACATTGTTGATGTATAGAAATGCTACTGATTCTTGTACAATGGTTTTGTATCCTGAAACTTTTCTGAAGTTGTTTATCATATCAAGGAGCCTTTGGACAGAGAATATGAGGTTTTCTGGGTATAAAATCATGTCATCTGCCAGCAGAGATAATTTGCTTCCTTGGTTCCTATTTGGATGCCTTTTATATTTTTCTCTTGCCTGTATTGCTATGGCTAAGACTTCCAGTACTGTGCTGAATAGGAGTAGTAAAACTGGGCATTCTTATATTGTTTCAGTTCTCAAGAGGAGTGCTTTCAGCTTTTGCCCATTCAGTATGACATTGACTGTGGGTTTGTCATAGATGGCTCTATTATTTGGAAGTATGTTCCTTCAATGCTCACTGTGCTGAGGGTTTTTAACATGGAAAGATGTTGAATTTTATCAAGTCTTTCCTGCATTTATGGAGATGATCACGTGTTTTTTGTTTCTGGCCGTTTATGTGATGAATCACATTTATTGATTTGCAGCCAATGTTGCATCCAAGGTATAAAAGCTATTCGATTATGGTGGATTACCTTTGTGATGTGCTGCTGGATTCAGTTTGCTAGTACTTTGTTAAGGATTTTTGCAGCTATGTTCATCAAGGATATTGGCCTGAAGTTTTCTTTTTTGTTGTGTCTCTGCTAGGGTTCGCTATTAGGATAATGCTGGCCTCATAGAATGAGTTAGGGAAGAGTCTCTCCTCCTTAATTTATTTGAATACTTTCAGTAGTAATTATACCAGTTCATCTTTATACATCTGGTAGAATTCAGCTGTGCATCTCTCTGGACCTGGACTTTCTCTGGTTGTTAGGTATTTATTGCTGATTCAATTCCAGAACTTGTTATTGGTTTGTTAAGGGTTTATATATCTTTCTGGTTTAATCTTGTGAGGTTAAATGGTTCCAGGAATTTATCCATTTCTTGAGGATATTCCAGTTTGTGTGCATAGAGGTATTCATAACAGTCTATTGGTTTTTCCCCCCATCTGGAATTGGTGATAACATCTCCTTTGTCCTTTCTAATTGTGTTTATTTGGATTCTCTGTGTTTTTTTTTTTTCTTTATTAATCTAGCTAGCAGGCTACCAATCTTATTTACTCTTTCAAAGAACCAACCACTGGATTTGTGGATCCTTTGTATCCTTTTTTGGATATCAGTTTTATTCAGTTCAGCTCTTTATGCTTCTGTTAGCTTTGGGGTTGGTTTACTTTTGTTTTTTGTTTTTTTCTTTTTTTACTTTTTTAAAATTTTTATTTTATTTACTTTTTATGTTTCTATTTCTGCAAGGTGTGATATAAGGATGTTAATTTGAAACCTTTCTAACTTTTTGATGTGGGTGTTTAACACTGTAAAGTTTCTTCTTAACATTGCTTTAGCTGTGTCCCAGAGATTCTGGTATGTTGTACTTTTCTTCCATTTGTTTCAAAGAATTTCTTGATTTCTGCCTTCATTTCATTGTTTACCTAGAAGTCATTAAGGAACAGGTTGTTTTATGTCTATGTAGTTATATGATTATGAAAGATCTTCTTACTATTGATTTCTGTTTTTATTACATTGTGTTCCAAAAGTGTGGTTGGTATGATTTTGTTTTTTTTGGAACTTGCCTGAGGATTGTTTATGGCCAATTGTGTGGTCAATTTTAGAGTATGTGCAATGTGCACATGAGAATGTATATTCTGTTATTTGGGGGTGGAGTGCTTTGTGGTGTCTATTAGGTTCATTTGGTCAAGCATCAAGTTCAGGTGTTAAATATCTTTGTTAGTTTTCTTCCTTGCTGATCTGCCTAATGTTATCAGTGGAGTGTTAAAGTTTCCTGCTATCATTGTGTGGCCACCTAAGTCTCTTGATATGTCTCTAAGAAATTTTTTATGAATCTGGGTGCTCCTGTGTCAGGTGCATATATTTTAGCATAGTTAAGTCTTCTTGTTGAATTGAACCCTTTACCATTATGTAATGCCCGTCTTTGTCTCTTTTGGCTGTTGTTCATTTAAAGTCTGCTTTTTTTGTTTTTTTGTTTTTCCAGAAACTAGAATGGCAAGCCCTGCTTTTTTGTGTTGCCCATTTCCCTTTGAGATTTCTCTCCAATCCTTTACTTTGAGCCCATGATGTCATTGCATGTAAGATGGATCTCATGAATACAGCATGCTTCTTAATCCAACTTGCTGCTCTGTGCCTTTTAATTGGGGTATTTAGCCCTTTTACACCCAAAGTTAATGTTGATATGTGTAGATTTGATCCTGTCATTGTGTTGTTAGCTGGTTATTATGCAGACTTCACTGTGTAGTTGCTTTGTAAGTCAACAGTCTTGTGCTTAAGTGTGTTTTTGTGGTAGGTGGTAATGGCTTTTTCCTTCATTATTTGGCACTCTCTTAAGGACCTCTGGTAAGACACATCTGGTGGCAACAAATTCCCTTAGCATTTGTTTGTCTGAAAATGATCTTATATCACCTTCACTTATGAAGCTTAGTTTGACTGGACATTAGTTGGAGTTTATTTTTTTAACATTGCTGAATATAGGCCCCCAATTTCTTCTGACTTGTAGTGTTTCTGCTGAAATGTCTGCTATTAGCCTGATTCGGTTCTCTTTGTAGTGACCTACCCCTTCTCCCTAGTTGTATTGAATATTTTTTTCTTTCGTGTCAGCCTTGGGCAATCTGATGACTATGTGTCTTGAGGATGGTCATCTTGTATAGTATCTTGCAGCGGTTCTCTGCTTTTTCTGAATTTACATGTTGGCCTCCCTAGATAGGTTGGGGAAATTTTCATGGACAACATCTTCAAATATATTTTCCAAATTACTTGTTTTCTCTCCTTCTCTTTCAAGGATGCCAGTGAGTCATAGATTTGGTACCTTTACATAATCCTACATATTTCAGATGTTTTGTTCATTCTTTTTCATTTTTAAGACATTTTTTCAGGCTTAGTTAAGTTGGAAAGCCAATCTTCAAGCTCTGAGATTCTTTCCTCCACTTGGTCTATTTGCTGTTACTAATTGCGGTTATATTATTAAATTCTTGTAGTGTGTTTTTCAACTCTATCAGATCAGGTTTTTTTAATGGCCTTTCTTCTTTCAGCCTGACATTTTGAGTTACTGGAGTTCTTGTGCTCATTCTTTCTCATCTGTGTGCACTGATATTCCTTTAATCCTTGAAGTTGCTGTCCTTTGGGTAGTTTTTATTAAAAAAAAATTTACCTTTAATGCCTTTGGTGGTTTGATTGTGAGCTTTGGCACCCAGAATACTGGAAGATTTCAGGGTGCCAAAGCTCATCTCAGCACTCCTGGGCTGTGTTCTGTAACTCTTGGGGACTGGTATTGGACCCCTGAATTTGATTTCTGATCTCTAGATGTTAGGAACCTGATGCACTGGAGGGGTCAAAGTGTTATGATCACTGGCCCCAACGCTCTGGTGGGACGTGCCGGCCAAAGTGCTTCATAGGGGCAGTGACGGTGGTAACATGCTCACTTGCACATGCCAGCAACCACAGCAGCACAGCAGAGTGCCAACATGGAGGGTATGGGCCGGCAGCAGGGACAGGGTGGTTACAGGGTTGCCAGAGTCTGTGCACGATCTTGCACCAGCAGCAGATGCAACGCAGCTGAGCATAACACCAGCTGTTGCAGGGGTCTGGTTCCATCATCTGTGCACACACTTGTGTCAGAAGTAGTAGTAGCAGTACAGGGGACTGCCCACACCTCAGTGGTGGCACCGTGCCATTGAGGGTGGGTAGGGCAGCCAGGTGTGCTTACTTACCAGGAAACAGTGGGGTGGTGAGGTGTTTGTGGATGTGCACTGTCATGAGAAGGGAGGCAAGGTCCACCTACATGCATGTGCTGGCAAAGCAATGGGGAATGAGTTCATGAGCACATTTTTGCCAACAAAGCAGCAGGTAGAGACTGCAGTTGGGGGAGGTTCCAGCTGGGCTCCTGGAGCTCTCTGATGATTAAGCATGGTCTGCCAGAGAGGGAGCTATAATGAGGGCCCCTGAGAAGCACTTTGGTAGGGCATCTGAGACTGCACTGCAAGAGGGTGGCCTCTGGCTGGGCCCCCAGGATAGGTCAGCAGATGAGGGCATACTCAGACTGGACTGGCCCGGTCCTACAGGCAAGAATACCCTGCTCCGTCCAGGCTAAAGCTACCTAGAGGAGCTTGGCAAGCCTTGGGGGATGGATATCCTTGTGCTCCAATGCAGCTATTCCCTTGCCACACCCTCTGCTGGTTTGGCAAGGGCTAGATTCATGCCCTTGCCACCTTTCCAATTTGCTCTCCTTGTCAGCCCAAGTGTCCATGGAAGTCATGAGGTCTCCTGCTGCTAGGATTCTGGAGGTCTGTGGTGAGAGTGGGCCAGTCCTCACCTGTTCAACTCACTCTTTCCCCAGGAGGCACTTCGGGCCAGGAGTGGGTCCCAGTGTTTGGCAGCCCCACACAGGGTTCCCAGCTTCCTCCCTCTTCATCCATTGTCTGCATCTTCTCTCCATCCACTCTCCGTGCCTTCCCTCTGAAGATCTGCTAAGAGTGTGCCAGTCTTCCTGATGTCTCAGACCTTTGGTGAGCAATATTTCTTCTGGCTGTGCCTAATCAGTCATCCTGCCATCCTCCTAATATATGGCTTTATTTCTGGGTTCTTTATCCATTTACCTATATGTGTCTATTTTTATACCAGTACCATGCTGTTTTGAAGAACAAAACTGGGAGCATCACGTTACTTGACTTCAAATTATACAAATGGTTCTTGGTAAGCATATATAACTCAACTTGTGGGAGAAGAGTCACGTAGGCATACAGAAGGTATAGCTACCAGCCCTGAGTTTTATGTGTGCTGAGTACTGTATATTTTACAGATGAACCAGAAACCACTTGTAGATCACTTAATAGAATCCTTATTGCACATTTTTATTATGAAACTGAGATCAAATTACATATCTCTTTTCTAATAGAATTCAAAGTTGTTTTAGTCAGTAACATCACCAAATAACATTTTAAATGCAAAAAAGTAATATGTTCAATGTTGAAAACTTATAAATCTAGAAAAGTCACAAAGGTAACAGGAACAGAAATGAACTTTAATTACCATGTAACTATCTGTACACTACGTTTTTTAAAAGTGGCATTCCAGAGCTTTTTTTTTAGAAGCATGGATTATGATGTTTACACTATTTTTCCACGTTATTTCAGCTTATTCTTTAATCATTAAATATTATGTACCTACAAAAAGCATGGAGACTATTATAATTTATGCTGTTGTGCCTACAATCCAGCATATAAAATAAATTATTATAGATATAAGTGAAGTCCCTTGTTTAATCCATCTGGTCTCCAGTAAGAAACACAGTGACAAACTCAGTATAGGATCATTCCAGAAGAGTTTTTGGAAAAGGGGACTATTTGCAAAGATGTGGGTATAAAAGAACCACAATGGATAGTGCAGACTGTTGGGGCTAGTAGCAACTTAGATATTAGCACCTAGGCACAAAGGCATAGGAGAGAGAAAGATGCCTGGACTCCAAAGAAGTCTCTTATAGAATTAGCCACATTGGGAGCTGCAGAGACATCTGGTCAAGGGATATAGTCAGTTTGAGGTGATTTCACAGAGAAGATGCCAGGAGAATATTTCCCTTCTTCTCCCTAATCTCTTGCTTTCTCATTATGTAAAGCCAACCTGAAGCCAGAGAACATGGAAAACACATCGATACAGCTTGCACAGGTTCAACATGCCCCAGGCAAAGAGTAGAATGGGAAAGGGTAAAGAGTTAACTGAAGTAGCAAACAGCAGTTGTCCAGCATTCTCATCCCATTTCACTCTCTTCCTTTCTTTCTTCCACAGGGGTATTGCTAATTTGAACTTTATGTAAATATACTTTTATTACATTTGTATATGTCCATATGCACTGCAGAGTGTTATTTAGTCTGGTAGTTATTTGAATTATTTAACAAATATTTGGAGTGATTTCCCCTCAAATGACATGGAAAAATTAAACTTCCCAGTCCTATTAAAGTTCAACATTATTGTGTGATTTGCTTTGGACAATGAAATGTGAGTAAAAATGAAATGTGTCACTTCCAGCAGAAGCTTTAAAAGCTACCATGAAAATCACTTTATCTGCTTCCCAGTGGTTGAGTGATCAGTGAAACATGTGAGAAGATGAAACCTATATCAGCCTGAGACTCTGAGTGACCCATGAACAGAGGCCTCCAGATAATCTGTACTAAACATATCATGGCATTAAGTAACTGAGATTTGGGAGTGTTAAGGCAGCAATACTTAGCTTATCCAAACAGACACATTTTGCATGACTTAAAACTTTGTATAAATGTTATCCTACCATATTTATCATCCAGGAATTTTTGCTTTGCAGTTTTGAGATTCACCCATGCTGATGGATGTAGCTATGTAGTTCATTCCATATACAAATATACCTAATTTACTTATCTCTTCTCCCACTGATGGAACATTTAGACACAATTTTATTGCTATCACTGATAATGACGAAATGAACAGTTTGGTACATACTTTCTGCACAGATATGCAAGAATTTCTCTAAGAAACACACTCAGGGGAGGAACAGTGTACTTTTAAACCTTTCAAAGAAAGTCGCAGATCGGGAGGAGACTTTAATCATTGTGAACCATAGTTTCCGTCAGAAAGGTTTTCAGAAATCTTTGCCCCTGAGGATCCTTATTCCTACTCTCTCAGAACACTAAAACATAATATTCAGAAAAATTATATTTAAAAATTGCTCTGACCTTGAAAAGACCAGAGACATTCCTAAAAATAAAAAAGATCCATCTTAGAGAACAATGGCTACACAAAATAACACCAATTACTTTTTTGAAAATCTCTTATTATAGAAGACAAATTGAAATAAAGAAACAATATAAAATTGGAAGTAGCTTCTTAAAGGATATTCTTTTCATAGGTATGACGAGAAATAAAGCTACATAATCAGTCACTTACTAACTCAAAAGTATTATCAACAAATAGAATTGGTGAGTAAATATTTAGCTGCCAATCATAGGTCAAGAGACCAGTAACGTGAAATGCATTTTTGACATATTCAGTTTACATTATAAATATCAAACTATCACCATATAAATGAGCAATCTGGATAACAAGGTTGCTACCTAACCCCCAAAGGTGCTAAGAAACAAAAGAATCATTCTGGAATATTTGAATGCAAAGGAAAATGCCCAAAAAATGTGTCACATACATGTCTTCGGAACACACCGTAAGCATATTCAGTGGTAGAATTTCTTATTTGTATAGGTAGCAAACATTCCAGACTGTAGTAGAAAGAACATAGGTGTAGTACAAATTTCTATGGGCACTCAAGACCATAGAATACAGTTATGAGGATGATTGAAAAGGTGACCTCAAATAGCAATAGCAGATTATGAAATACTGTAATAATAGCCTGGTAAGATTTTTCTATATAATACTAAAGAAGTCTGGAAGAATATATATAAAAATATTGAATTGTTCTCTAAGCACTGGAATGGTGGATTAAGTTAATTTTTTTGACATATAAAGCCTAAATTTTTCTACAAAATTAAACATTAAATGTACATTACATGTTACATTAAAATTACTTAATTTAAAAATTTGTTAATGGTGGAAGAAATGGGAAGAAAGAAAATATTTTCTTTGCCTACACATCAATATTTCTTAACTTCCAGTCTGTTAATTCCCAGTGTAAGGTTTTCTCCTTATCTTCACTGCTTCAGATCTAGACCCCTTGGACAGGTTCACCTCCAGAGGCTAGTATACTAATAAGAGAAAAAGTCAAATAAGAGCTTTTTCTCCTTCTGTCCAGTTACCTTCTCTGCTCCCCTTCTAGGGCTTGCTTTCAAATGCCCAAAGTAAATGAACTAGGCCAGTGAAAAAGGTACAAATGGGCCAGAAGTTTGGGGGAAGGGATCATACCACAAAGCATGAGTGTTTAACCAAGCTCTAAGTTTCTGTCTAGTTAGCACACCTTTTACCCCTTTTCATACCAGAATCCCTTCCCCACCACACACACTTCTCTGCAGCTCCTTACCCCATCCAGAGTCTACACTCCTACTCTTTCTTAAAATACTTTAGAGCAAATTATACCCATAATCAAGTCCCCTTATTTTACAAATGGGGAAATTTCCAAAGAAAGAAACTGTTTTATTCAAGGTGCTACAGCAATGTAACAGGTGAAAGATATAACAGGTGAAGGATTAGACCCATGTAACAGGTGAAGGATTAGATAGGATATATATATATAGTAAGCTGATAATGTAACACAGCTTGCATAAGCCACTAATTAAGCAGACAAACAAAAAGAAAACTAACAAAAACCTGACACTTTTAACTTCGTCCCCCAGCTTTCTACCTTTTTGTTGTTTCTGTTTGTACCTTATTGTGCTGCCTATGTCTTGAGTATTTGTTGTAATTATTTTTGATTGGTTCATCTTTTAGTATTTCTAGTTTGATAAGATTAAGTTACACATCACACAGTTAGTGTTATAATATTCTATGTCTTTTTGTGTACTTACTATTACCAGTGAGATTTGTATCTACACATGATTACTTATTGCTCACTAATATTATTTTTTTTCTGACCTGAAGTACTCCCTTTAACATTTCTTTTTTAAAATGTAATTTAATTTCATTTAAAATTCCAGGATACAAGTGCAGGACATGCAGGTTTGTTACATAAGTAAACGTGTGCCATGGTGCTTTGCTGCACCTATCAACCCATCACCTAGGAATTAAGCCCGGCATGCATTAGCTATTTTTTCTGATGCTCTCCCTCTCCCGCACAAACCCTCTCTACAGGCCACAGTGTGTGTCGTTTGTGTTATTCTCCTCCCTGTGTACATATATTCTCATCATTCAGCTCCCACGTATAAGTGAGAACATGTGGTGTTTGGCTTTCTGTTCCTCTGTTTGCTGAGGATAATGGCTTGCAGCTCCATCCATGTCTCTGCCAAGGACATGACCTCCTTCCTTGTTATGCCTGCATAGTGTTCAATGGTGTATGTATATATACGACATTTTCTTTATCCAGTCTATCATTGATGGGCATTTGGGTTGATTCTGTCTTTGCTCTTGTGATTAGTGCTGCAATGAACATATGGGTGTATTTGTCTTTATAATAGAATGATTTATATTCCTTTGGGTATATACTCAGTAATGGGATCGTTGGGTCAAATGGTACTTCTGGTTCTAGGTCTTTGAGGAATCACTATGCTGCCTTCCACAATGGTTGAACTAATTTACATTCCCATCAACAATGTGAAAGCATTCCTATTTCTCTACATCATCATCAGCATCTGTTGTTGATTGTCTTTTTAATAATCACCCATCTGACTGGCATGAGACAGTATCTCATTGTGGTTTTGATTTGCATTTTTCTAATGATCAGTGATGTTGAGCTCTTTTTCACGTTTGTTGACTGCATAAATATATTATTTTGATACGTGTCTCTTCATATCCTTTGCCCACTTTTTAATGTGGTTGTTTGGTTTTCTTCATGTGAATTTGTTTAAATTCTTGTAGATTCTGTATATTATACTTTTGCCAGATGGACAATTGTAAAACTTTTCTCTCTTTCTGTATGTTGCGTGTTCGCTCTGATGTTAGTTTTTTTTTTTTTTTTCTGTGCAGAAGCTCTTTAGTTTAATTAGATCACATTTGTAAAATTTTGCTTTTGTTAGAATTGCTTTTGACGTTTTTGTTATGAAACATTTGCCTGTGCCTATGTCCTCAATGGTATTGCGTGGATTTCCTTCTAGGGTTTTTATATTTTGGGGTTTACACTTAAGTATTTCATCCATCTTGAGTTAATTTTTATATAAGGTGTAAGGATGGGATCCAGTTTTAATTTCTGCATATGGCTAGTCAGTTCTCCCAGCACTATTTATGAAATAAGGACTCCTTTCCCATGCTTATTTTTTGTCAGGTTTGTTGAAGATCAGATGTTTGTAGGTGTGCAGTCTTATTTATGAGATCTCTATTCTGTTCCGTTGGCTACTGTGTCTGTTTTTGTACCAGTACTATGCTATTTTGTTACTGTAAACTGGTAGTATAGTTTGAAGTCAGCTAGTGTGGTGCCTCCAGCATTGTTCTTTTTGCTTAGGATTGTGTTGGCTTCACAAGCTCCTTTTTGGTTCCATATGAATTTTAAAGTAGTTTTTACTAATTCTGTGAAGAATGTCAATGGTAGTTTAATGGGAATAGCATTAGATCTACTTTGGGTACTATAGCCATATTCATGATGTCGATTCTTCCTATCCATGTGCATATAATGTTTTTTCACTTGTTTGCATCCTCTCTGATTTCCTTGAGCGGTTGTTTCTAGTACTCATTGAAGAGGTCCTTCACTTCCCTTGTTAGATGTATCCCTAGGTATTTTATTATCTTTGTAGCAGTTGTGAAGGGAGTTCATTCATGATTTGGCTCTCTGCTTGCCTGTTGTTGATATATAGGAATGCTTGTGACTTCTGCACAACAACTATGTATCCTTAGACTTTGCTGAATTTGATTATAATCTTAAGAAGCTTTTGGGCTGAGACAATAAGATTTTCTACATATTGGATCATGTCGTCTGCAAACAAAGACAATTTGACTTCCTCCTTTCCTATTTGAATACTCTATTTTTCTCCTGCCTGATTGCCCTGGCCAGAAATTCCAATACTGTGTTGAATAGGAGTGGTGAGAGAGGTCACCCTTGTCTCGTGCCAGTTTTCAAGGGGAATGTTTCCAGCTTTGGGCCATTCAGTATATTGGCTATGGGTTGTCATAAATGGCTCTTTTATTTTGAGGTATGTTCCTTCAATACCTAGTTTATTGAGAATTTTTACATGAAGGGATGTTGAATTTTATTGAAGACCTCATCTGCTTCTATTGAGCTAATCATGTTGTTTTGTCTTTAGATCTGTTTATGTTGTGAATTATGTTTATTGATTTGCATATGTAAACCAGCCTTGCATCCCGGGGATGAAGTTGACTTGATCATGGTGGATAAGCTCTTTGATGCGCTGCTAGGTCAAGTTTGCCAGCATTTTATTTAGGATGTTTGTGTTGATGTTCATCAGGGATATTAGCCTGAAGTGTTTTTTTTTGCTGTATCTCTGCCAGATTTTGGTATCAGGTTGATGCTGGCCTCATAAAATGAGTTAGGGAGTAATCTCTCTTTTCCAGTTGTTTGGAATCGTTTCAGAAGAAATAGTACCTGCTCCTATTTGTACCTCTGGTAGAATTCAGCTGTAAATATGTCTGGTCCTGGGTTTTTTCTGGTTGTTAGACTATTTATTACTGTCTCAATTTTAGAAATTGATATTAATTTACTCAGGGATTCAGTTTCTTCCCGGTTTAGTCTTGGGAAGGTGTATGTGTCCAGGAATTTATCCATTTCATCTAGATTTTCTAGCTTACTTGCACAGAGGTGATTATAGCATTCTCTGATAGTAGTTTATATTTGTGTAGGGTCAGTGGTAATATCTCTTTCATCATTTTTGATTGTGTCATTTGATTCTTCTCTCTTTTACTCTTTATTAGTCTAGCTAGTGGTCTATCTATTTTATTTTTTCAAAAAACCAGCTCCTGGATTCATAGATTTTTTTGAGGGGTTTTCATGTCACTATCTTTTCCAATTCTGCTCTGATCTTGGTTATTTCATGTCTTCTGTTGATTTTAGAGCTTGTTTGGTCTTGGTTCTCTATTTGTGATGTTAGGATGTCAATTTGATATCTTTTTTTTTTTTTTGATGTGGGCATTCAGTACTATAAATTTCCCTCTTAACACTGCTTTAGCTGTATCCCAGAGATTCCAGTATATTGTTTCTTTGTTCTCTTTGGTTTCAAATAACTTTTTGATTTTAATTTCATTATTTACCCAGGAGTCATTCAGGAGAAAGTTGTTCAATTTCCATGCACTTGTGTGGTTTTGAGTGAGTTTTTAAATCTTCAGTTCTAATGTAATTGTGTTGTCATCTCAGAGACTGTTATGATTTCTTTTGCATTAGATAAGGAGTGCTTTACTTCCAATTACGTGATTGATTTTAGAGTGTCATGTGGTGCCCAGAAGAATATATATTGTGTTATTTTGGGGTGGACAGTTAGATATCTCTGCACTCAAAACCAGATAGATATCTATCACGTCCACTTGATCCAGAGCTGAGTTCAAGTCCTGATTATTCTTGTTAATTTTCTGTCTCATTGACCTGTCTAATATTGACAGTGTGGTGTTAAAGTCTCCCACTACTATTGTGTAACAGTCTAAGTCTGTTTACAGTCCCTAATAACTTGTTTTATGAATCTGGGTGCTCCTGTATTGGGTGTACATATAATTAGCATAGCTCTTCTTGTTAAATTGATCTCTTTACCATTATGTAATGCCCTTTTGTGTGTGTGTGTGTGTGTGTGTGTGTTTAATCTTTGTTTAAAGTCTGTTTTGTCAGAAACTAGGATTACAACCCCTGCTCTTTTCCGCTTTCCATTTGTTTGGTAGATTTTCTTCCATTCCTTTATTTTAAGCTTATTTGTGTCTTTGCATGTGAGATGTGTCTCTTGAATAAAGCACAGCGATGGTTCTTGAGTCTCTATCTAGCTTGCAATTTTGTGTCTTTTAATTGGAGCATTTAGCCCATTTACATTTCAGGTTAATATGGTTAAGTGTGAATTTGATCCTGTCATCATTATGCTAGCTGGCTGTTTTGCAGACTTTTTGATGTAGTTTTCAGCAGTTTTTTTCATTGATTGTTTTCTCATTTTTGTGTTTATCTAGCTTTGATCTTTGAGGCTGCTGACTTTTGGATGGGATTTTCATGGGGATATTTTTGTTTATACTGTTGTTGTTGCTTTGTTTGTTTATTTGTTTTTAACAGTCAGGCCCTTCTTCTGAAGGGCTGCGGGTCCACTCCAGGCCCTATTTACCTGGGTCCCTCTCACACCTGGGAGTGTCACCAGTGGAGGCTGCAGAACAGCAATGATGGCTGCCTACTCATTCCTCTGGGACTTGTGTCCCAGAGGGTCTCCAGCCTGATGCCAGCAGGAACTCTCCTGTATAAGGTGTCTGGCCACCCCTGTTGGAGGATCTCGCCCAATCAGGAGGCACAGGATCTGGGACCCACTTACTGAAGCACTGTGGCTGCCCCTTGGCAGAGGGGGTGTATTGCACTGGGGGGAATCACCCTGGTCTGGACTGCCTCAATTCCTCAGAGCCAGCAGGAGAAAAGATTAAGTATGCTGATCCACAGAGATTGTTCTCCTACTCCCTGCAGGGGCTCAGTCCCAAGGAGATCAGAGCTCTATCCCTAAATCCCTGGCTGGAGTTGCTGAAATTCCTTCAGGGAGGCCTTGCCCAGTGAGGAGGGGTGGGTCAGGGTCTGGCCCAAAGAGGCAGTCTGGCCATGATCTGCCAAAGCTGCTGTGCTGTGCTGTGCTGTGCTGTGGGGAATTCCTCCTGGGTCAAAATCATCCAGTTTCCCTAGCACTGGCAGGGGAAAAATGGCAGACTGGAGCCACAGTGATGACAGCCACTCCTTCCCACAGGAGCTCAGTCATCTTAGGCAGCAGGCAGTCACAGTGATGACAGTCATACCTCCTCTGGGGAGCTCAGCTGTCTTAGGCACAATGCAACTGCAATGATGATGGCCACCCCTCCCCCGGGTACGCAGTAGTTTTAGACAGTCTCCAGCCATGTGGCCACTGAGAATCTGCGCAGTTCTGTGCTTGGGACCCAAGGCCCTGGTGATGTGGGCTCACAAGAGAGATCTTCTGATCCACAGGTTGCATAGGTCCATGGCAAAAGCATGGCTTCCTGATAAGTGTAGCACAATCACTCATTGCCTCCCTTTGCTGGGGATGGTAGCTCTCCTTGCCCCACGTGGCTTCCAGGCAGTCCTTTGCACTACCCTGCTTTCCCTCGCTCTCCATAAGTCACGCCAACTGCCTAGTCAGTCCCAATGAGAGAACTTGAATACCTCAGTTCTTGGTGCAGGATTCACTTGCCATTTTCCTTATTAGCAGGAGCCTCCAACCACAGCCGTTTCTAGTTAGTCATCTTGGCCTTTTATCCTAACACTTATTGTAGGACAAATCTGGTGTTGTTGAAATCCCTTAGCTTTTTTTTGTCTGGGAAAGTCTTTATTTCTCCTTCATGTTTGAAGGATATTTTTGCTGGATAGTCTATTCTAGGGTAAAAGATTTTTTTTTTCTTTCAGCACTTTAAATATGTCATGCCACTCTCACTTGGCCTGTAAGAATTCCACTGAAAAGCCTGCTGACAGATCTCTATTGAATGTTATTTGTTTCTTTTCTTTTGCTCATTTTAGGACCTTTTCTTCATCCTTGATCTTTGGGAGTTTGATTATTAAAGGCCTTGGGGTAGTCTTGTCTGGGTTAAATCTGCTTGGTGTTCTGTATTCTTCTCATACTTAGATACTGATATCTTTCTCTGTGTTATTATTTGTTTGAATAAACTTTCTAACCCATCTCTTTCTCTACCTTCTCTTTAAGGGTAATAACTCTCAGATTTGCTTTTTTTGAGGCTGTTCTGTATATCCTGTAGGGGTGCTTTATTTATTTATTCTTTTTCTTTTGTCCCCTCTGACTGTATATTTTAAATTAGCCTGTCTTCAAGCTCATTAATCCTTCTTTCTGCTTGATCGATTCTGCTCTTAAAAGACTCTGATGAATACTTCAGCATGCCGATTGCATTTTCTAACTCTAGAATTTCTGCATAATTCTTTTAAATTATTTCAATCTCTTTGTTAAATTTATCTGATACAATTCTGAATTCCTTCTCTGTGTTGTCTTGAATTTCTTTGAGTTTCCTCAAAACAGCTGTTTTGATTTCTCTGTGTGAAAGGTCATGTCTCCGTCTCTCCAGAATTTGTGCCTAGTGCCTTATTTAGTTTGTCTGGTGAAGTCATGTTTTCTTGGATGGTCTTGCTGCTTGTGGATGTCTGGGCATTGAAGAGTTAGGTATTTATTGTAGTCTTCACAGTCTGGGCTCATTGGTAGTAATCCTTCTTGGGAAGGATTTCCAAGTATTTGAAAGGACTTGGATGTTGTGATCTAAGCCATATCCACATTAAGGGGCAACCCAAACCCAGTAACTGTGTGGTTCTTGCAGACTAGTAGAGGTATCACCATGGTGGTCTTGGATAAGATCCAGAAGAATTTTCTTGATTACCAGGGAAAGACTCTTGTTGTCTTCCCTTACTTTCTCCCAAATGAATGGAGTCTCTCTGTGCTGAGTTGACTTGAACTGGGGATAGGTTGACATGAGCAGTCATATTGCTATTACAGCACTGGGTCTCACCCTTGGCTTACTCTAACCATACCTGGCTATCACCTATGTTCACTCAACTCCCTAGGGCTTTACAATCAGCAGGTAATGAAGCCTACTTGGCACGCGTCATTCCCTTCATGGTGGTGTGTTCCCTCAAGCTTCTGGCGGATCTAGAGATGCAGGGAGCCAAGAACTATAGTCAAAAACCTCAGCAATCTGCCTGGTGTTCTATTGTACTACAGCTGAACTGGCACTCAAACACGAAAAACAGTTCTTCTCACTCTTCCCTCCCCTTTTCACAGGCAAAAGACCTTTACCCAATGGCCACCACCACCACAGCCCAATGGAGAATACTGCCAGGCTACCACTGATGTTCACTTAAAGCCCAAAAGCTCTTTAGTTAGCTTTTGGTGAATACTGCCAGGCTTTGTACTCACCCTTTAGGGCAGCAGACTACCCTCTTGCCCAGGGCAGCTCCAGAGCCAAGGCCTAGAATCAGGGACCTAGAATTGGGGACCCCATTGTGGCAGCACTGGTAACTACCTGATTTTTGGTTCTTAAATACGTTCTTTTTGTGTAGATAGTTATTATATTTGGTGTTCTTGCAGGGAGGACAATCAGTGGAGCCCTCTATTCAGCCATCTTGATCCGCCCCTCCAGCTGCATGCTAATTTCACTGCTTTTAAAACCACAACAGCTTCCTGTAGACTTTTGTTTCAAGTAGTTCTTTTCTAGGATGAAATTACATTATTGAAGTTTTCTGGTCATTCTGATCAAATGAAATATCACCCGTTAACCTGAAGCACTCTGCTTAAGACCTGTCACTTTGCAGCTGACATAGTGACATTTGCTCTAATTTCAGTTGTGATATAACTGCTGCAGTTCTTCTCTTTCAGAGCATTTCATTTGCAGTCACTTGAGTACATTCTGACATCCTGTGATTTTTAAAGTCAAATAAATAATTGCTTAATTTCCTCCTGAGCTTTGATGAAATGTCAAAATCATTACAGAAATTGATGAGAATTGTGCTAGGGTCTTGTCAGTAGCTCACAGCATCCCTAGTACTCTCATTCCTAGTCAAACACTGGGGTGATTTAAGGAGCATGTTCTGACCTAAATTTAGATTTTAATTATAATAGTTAGGATACAATGGTTTTTCATTGACTGTTTAGTTTTGTTTGGAATTAATTTGGATGACAGAGTCGGTATTAATTAGGAACAGAAGAATGTGCAAGGGAAAAACCTATCCTGATAATTAAAAAAATTTTTTGTTCAATAACTTCAAACTTTTCTCTAAAACATTTTTTCAGGGTTGTTAAAAATATCACATTTAGAATTGAAATCAGTCATCCTCTCTCTTAGCTACATTCAGATCAGAATTCAAGCTCATAGTGACATGTAAAAAAAAGTGAGTGATATCAAAAAGGAAAAGAACAGCCCAACAGAGACCTTGGATAATTCACAATCTCAAAAAATAAGAACTGACTGTGTTGAAATGGAGAAGCCCCAATCCATGTGTCACTCTGAGCATGTGCCATGCACTAACTACCTTTGCTGTTATAATTAAAAAGAAAATAAAGCCATCAAAGGCACAGGAACAGCCAGCTGTAGAGAATGAATAATGCCACTTCCAGAGGACTTTTATGGTTCACAAAGTCAAATTCCTTCTATAACCAGAGCCTCATGAACTACTAAGAACAAAGCATCTCTTTGGTAGTTCTCAGCTTACAAAAGTTAACCACACAGTGAAAAGAGCCACAGATAATAAATCTGCAGACCTGTATGATAGTTCCAAAAACTCTTCTGTGAGGCCTTGAGAAAGTCACTATGTCTCTCAAAATCTTGATATTCTGGCTTACAAAAATTAAGATACAATATATAATTGCCAAAGCAGTTTCACATGAATATGATGTATGTGAAACTGCTTTGCCAATTAAAAAGCATTATGTAAATGGAAATGATAAACAAGAACGGTTCTAAATATTTATTATAGTCTCACTACTGTAGAGAGATGAAGCAAAAGCATTAATGTTGATCTCTATCTTCAAGGTACTTACAATTATACAGGGAGATGGGACTGCTAATGCCAGTAAAACAACTAACCTTCAACCCTGGACAGCATGTAATTAGCCAATGCTCTGAGTGTTCAACATACATTTGTAAGAATCATCTTATTTGACCCTCACAATAGCTCTAGAAGGCAGGTAGATTTATTGCTGCCATCTTCATTTAATAGATGGAAATCAAAATAAGGGACTCACTTGCCTAGTGGGAACACAAACCCACACCTGTGCCTTCTGACTCCTAATTAAGTACACTTTCTCTCTCTTCATTTAGCTATGTTAAGTGGCACTGATTCTGTAACTTCTGTAGAAATTTAGAAAAGGAACAAATGGTGGATGAATAAGAGTAAGAAAAGTCACAGAAGTCTTTATGGAGGAGACACTTCAGAAAGCAAGATCGGATTTGAGTAGATTGAGAAGCTGTGAGGGAGCATTCACATTATAATTACCTAAGTACCAGGGGAAGGGGGATTTCTTCAAGCCACACACACAAACCCATTTTAACGTTATATGTCCTCTATCCCACCTTTACTCAGCAATCCACCACTGCTGCATTGTGATCCACCACTACTAAGAGATGTATTTAACTCAGGTCTGTTAGGGCAGAAAAAAAGCAAACCACCTAACTCCCTTATCCAACTAGTTTGTCTTTCCCACATATTCCTTTCCCTACAAAATACATTCCATTTCCCTACTTGTAAACCTAAACCTGTACATTTTACAATAGTAAAAACAGATTTATTTAGTTTACAAATATAAAAACTAATGAGTGCTGGTTGCAGTCCTTTCTGAGAGATTAGTTATGCAAAATCAAGTTAATAAAACTAAATAACATATATTTTTTCAGTCTTCAACTTTCAGAATTCCAGAGTGTCTCTTTACAGATAAGTGATAAGTAAACTGAAAAGGGAAACATTAATAATACTATAAAAATTCAGATACTCCTTCCATTGCCCCACTAAATTTGGATACACAAAGCAATTACATTCCAGCTGGAGAGCAAAAGGCTTTGTTTCCGTGGTTTGTGTCTGAGATGATTGGCAAAATGCACATACATGTCTTGAAGACTATACGAAATTTCTTATAATGCCTCACTGCTAGGGCTGGACAGACTGTACCACAGTCAGTCTACTTAAGTTTGAGATAGCTTAAGGTGAAGCATAGTCCTATAGTGCCTGGATTTCAATCAGAGTTCTGCAGAACTCTTGGATGTTTCAAGAGTACAAATATGTGGGTTGAATTTAATTTCAGAAAAGCACTCTAAACTTTTTGTTAAACTGTAGTAAACATAATATGCTCACTCAAACATGCCATGCTTGAGCAGATTGAAAGCCATAGATGTGTTTCCTTATGTGATACAGTGAGGCAGGTTTGGGAGCAGACCTCAGAATAAAGTTCTTCCTGTTATATCTGCTAGAAATTTGAACTTCTTAGACATACATCATTTTTTTAGAGAGTTATGAGTTCTCATTTACCTTTTTCTTTCAAGCTTTTGCTGGTCCACTTCCACGAAATTGCACAAATGAGAAGAGGATCACAGAACACATGTGCTGGGCCTAATGAAATGCAAGGCACAGCTGCATTGCCAGTGCTTACTCTAAATTCACATGATAGTCAGTTATGCAGTTACAAAGGACATATAACATGTTGTATTATGATAGTATCATCATACTATAGAATATTGAAGCAGGCTTGTGAGTTAATCAGATGCTGTTGCTAGTGATTCAAATTTAAAATCAAGATGTCCTGTTTAAATTGTCTTTCAATCTTCAGGATTAGTGAAATTTAAGCATTTTGAGATTACTAGAAATCTATTGTTAACACCTGCCACCATTCGCAGCTACTAGCTTTTAGATTCATGTAGATTTTCTCAATACTGGGAATTTAAAACAAAATTAATAAATAAATTGCATAGTGAGACTGTCAGATGACTGCTACCTGCATCTAATTTTTATATTTATTAAACAACTTTCATTATTAGCATTGACTGACATTAATAACAATTCCTAAAATTATACACTGGAATTAGAAATATCTATGATGAATTTATAACAAATTTTGCCTGTTTTCTACATCCCAGTGAATACAATTTTGTTTCGAAACAAAATTTTCTGCTATTTGAGGGAAGGAAGGAAAGGAAGAAACAATGAAGCAGAGGGTAGGGAAGAAGGCAAGGAGGGAGGCAGGGAGAATCGAAAATCACTAGCCAAGTTATACTGGCCTAGGACCTGACAGCCATGAATTCTAGTTAATTCTATCATGAACATGCTGTATTCCCTTGAGCATTTAAGTTATTTCCCCTCAAAGTCTTGATTTCCTAATCTGTAAAACTCATACACTTAACAAAGATTTACTGAGCGATACGCTGAACTCAGAGCTGTCCCTGGTGCTGAGGAGGGTACAGTGGTAAGAGAAACAGGTGTGGCCTATGTTTTCATAGGGCTTAAAGTTGGTGAGGAGGCAGGGAGGGAGAGGAGAGAGAGAATAACTGGGTTAAATAAGCATAGTTGTAATAATTCTTCCTGCTCCATAGGGCTGTATATTTTGAATACTCAGAGCATTAACCAACTACATGCTGTCGGCTGCTGAAGTTTGGTTCTTTCATTGACATTACCAATCTTGTATCTTTAATATGACTGTAAGTACCTTAAGGATAGATGTCAACTTTAGTGCTTTTTCTTTATCTCCCTACAGTGGTGAGTATATAATAAACACTTAGAGCAGTTACTGTTTTGTAACAAATTGTCCCTCTCCCTCATTCATATATTCCACATTTTGCCTACTTTCATTTCCTGGAAAACAACATACTCTTTCCTTCCTTTGAGTGTCTAGCCATGGTGTTGCCAAAGCCTGGAATGCTGTTGAGCTTGCCCACATTCCACCTGCCTTCACAAGGCTGCCTCTTTCTCAGCCATTAGATTTCTGCATAAACGTTACCTCCTCAGTAGGGACTTCCCTCTCTTCCATAGTAGATATTTCCTTTGATCTTTCCAACAAGTTTTTCTTGAGTTACAGTTCTAGTCTCTTAATTTATTTTCTTTTTTTAAACCTTAGCTTGGCTGCTATTAGTCGGCCCTGCAGATGTGCGAGTCAATGGTCAGCCAGGGATGCAACGACTGTGCTTGCTCCAGACTCTGTACTCTAATTCGTTAAGCCTATATGACTGCAGGTTTTCCATCAGAGTTCTAGCTACTTAATACTGCTAAAGCTTGGAAACAGGCTGAAGGTAGTGGTGTAAAGTGGCTAAAACTTAGGAATCTCACCTGATACCATCACTTCTTTCAAGTTTCGCTGCTCAAAATACTGCAGTCGCTCCCCAAATTACTCAGAATAACAGCCAAGTGATCTACCTAACTCATCATAACCTGGCCTTTGTTATTACTACTCTGCCTTCATCTCCTTTTACTCTCCCCCTTATTCACTCTATTTTATCTTCATTGATTTTATTGTTCTTTCATGATATCAGGAATGCTCTCTAGTTTTGTTCCGTGCCTATAGCAGTTATTCCAGATATCCAGATAGCATACTTTTACACCACTTTAACTCTGAGCTCAAATATTAGCTTTTCATTAACGTAACTTTCTACCCCAAATTCCATAGCTTTCATTCCCCTTCCCTTTCTTTATCTTTTGTTTTTCAGTAGCATTTATCACCTTTTGACATATATTATTTATTTATTAGTGTTTATTGCCTATGGTCTGTCTTTCTCTCTTGGCTGTAACCTACATAAAGGACAGAAGAAACCTTTGTCTCTTGGATTACTTCTGCATTCCAAACATCTATAGCTTTACCTGGAAGATAATAGGTACTCAGCATATTTTTGTGAAATGAGTAAGTGATTAAATGTATGAATAAAGATTCCTCATTTCTTTTTTGAGACAGAGTCTTGCTCTTGTCACCCAGGCTGGAGTGCAGTGGCACAATCTTGGCTCACTGCAAACTCCACCTCCTGGGTTCAAGAGATTCACCTGCCTCTGCCTCCTGAGTAGCTGGGATTACAGGCCCCTGCCTCCACACAAGGCTAATTTTTGTTCTTTTAGTAGAGAAGGGGTTTCACCTTGTTGACCAGACTGGTCTCAAACTCCTGACCTCAGGTGATCCACCCTCCTCGGCCTCCCAAAGGTGCTGGGATTGCAGGCCTGAGCCACCATGCTTAGCCAAGATTACTCATTTCTTACATGGGGAAACACACACAATTCAGGGAAACAACCATCACACAAAGAACTAGGGGAGATCTTCATTAGCATTGTCCTCAAACATTGGGAACATTGTTTGACCCTCTTCAGCAATACCAACACACTTACTCTTTTTTATTACTATACTTTAAGGTCTGGGGTACACGTGCAGATCATGCAAGTTTGTTACATAGGTATACATGTGCCATGGTGGTGGTTTCCTGGATCCATCGCCTGGTCATCTGCATTAGGTATTTCTGCTAATGCTATCCCTCCCCAATCCCCACACCCCCTGCTGTTCCTCCACTAGCCCCGAACCCTCTAACAGGCCCCTATGTGTGATGTCCCCTTCCCTGTGTCCATGCCAAACACACTTACTTTAAGGATGAACTTACCTTTTAGAAACTATCAAAAAGTCTGTCTGAACCAAAAATAGTCAAAAGAGAAGGTGAATAATATGGACATTATTATTTTATGTTAAAAATATTGTATTAAAAGACTGTGTTTAATGTTTTGGCTCATCATCATCCTGTGACGCATTTCCCAAGAAGTCCCAAAAACACTTCCAGTGCCTGCTGAATTGATGTATGTTTTTGTAACGAAACAGTTTTTAAGTAAAGGGTTCCGATTTTTATCTTTTTTAAAGTGTCATTATTTTATATTCCTTTCCTGCAACATAGAGTAGTGAAAGATAAAAGTCTCCACTACATTTACATAAGCTATAAAAATTCAGCTTTTAATTTTTACCAGATGTGAGCAGTATAGACAAATTTCTCCTCAGTGTTCCTTCGACAAGTTTGGTGCTATTAAGACTGGTGGAGTTGGAGGTAAATAGTGGGTATAAAGAGCCTTGATTCCACTGATGTTAATAGTTAGTGCCATGATTGCTGTAGCTCATTAACGGAAAAATAAAGTTTATTTAGTGTTAACATTAAAGAAAATTGTTGAATTTGTCTCATTTTCCTAGCTTCTGGTATTCTAAATAGTGTCTTTTTATTTATTAATTATTTATATTATAATCCCACAGTAGTGTGGTTGAAGGACTTTTTAAGCATGCTGTAATATGGCTTATTTTATCTCTATAGTCACCCTATCTTTTCCCTGGGTTATTAGTTGCCATATAATTGCATTTCTTTGTACTTATCTATTGATTTAACACTATGGGTGCTTATTAAGCCGTCCTTCCTAGTATTGGGTGAATTAGAAGATCACTGTCCTCATTAGTTAATGGCTAATTTCACTCTCGCTGCATGTATTATTTTTTATCTCGTAACATTAGAATATATAGACACAAGTGTGTACCCTTCTGCTTTTGCTGTAAGCATACTAAGAAGTGAGCAAGTGATCAAGCCTTCCTATAGTTGTTTCTAATTCTTTTTCCTGATAGTATACATCCAATACATCAAATAGGTTTTGTCTTAAGCTCCAACCCAACAACTTATAGTAGCTATCTGGAGCACTCTGCTGAGAGTTATATAACCTGATCTAGCTCAATAAGAAAGCATGCCATAATTGATGAGTTATATCTTACATCAGCATATGATAGAAGAAATTCAGGACACCAGCTAAGTTTATTATAGGTGGTGGAAACAAGATCAAAACACCTCAAGAGAGGAATAGAGAATGGGACATAAAGGTCAATATTAAGTATACATATATTGTATATCTAATAGCCTATGTATTCAGGGCTCATGGACTTTTGGATAGTTGCATTCTTTCCACAAAACATCACATGCTTCTGAACACAATGACAAGGATTAAGGGACAAAGCAGACAGTGGTTTATATCCACTTTGGCTAGAAGTCTCTTCCTACTTGGAATCCAAGTAGGATTTACACAATTTGCCTTTTGTAGAGTGACCTGATACTTCCTGGATAACAAAGTGAAAAATGTAACCCACCCTAACCAAGGCAAAATATCTATCTTGGGATATTACTATTTAAACACTTCATGACCAAGATTACTTGTGCTAAATATGCATAAAATATATCATTCATAAGATTTCATATAAACATTATTTTTTCTGGTACCTATCTATGTCCCTGCTAAGTAGCTATTTTCTGATGTTCATCTGGGTGGTATGAGCTAATTTTCATTCCTGAGGGATCTGAGCTCTCAGTTTCCCTACCTGTATCTAATCTACTATAAAAAAAACCTATAGCTTATTTTTTTGCTCCTTTTTTCTTGCTTGTCTAGTGGGCTCCAGATGGCTAAGTGTTGAACTTAACTTCCAGTTGCTAAAGACACAGGTAAGTTGTATGAACATAGTGGTAACTGTCATGATCTGCCTCCTATCATACTGTTATAGTTTCCTCAACCTGTACCTGTAATCTTGTGGAGACTTAGCTATAACCAGGGTACTCAGGGAAATATTTAAGCTTGGATTATAGATTGTGGTATCAGCCAGAGTGGTCCCTTACAGTATTACAGTCTCACATGAACCTGCCATCCCTCTGCCTGGGATCTCTCTGGTGTTACATACATCTCATACCTTGCCTCTCCCACTCTGGATTTTAGTTTCGAGGTTGCCATTAACAAAGCCTGCTTTGTTCATATTTCTTCTGTCTCTGATCCTGACTCCCACCTGCTCTGGCTTTAGTCATTGTATATCATTGAAATTTTACTGGAATCATCTTAACTCTGACCTTCTCTAGCCAACAACACACTCAAAAAAAGAAAAATAAACCCATAAAGTTGGAAACGCTCCTTAGTGTCCTCATCTGGTTCCTGAAAACTACACCATAACTAATTTGATTAACTTTTTAAATGTTATCATGGTTTATCTTTCACTTTTTGCTAACAGCTCATCATGTGGGAAGAAAAGATCATAGGTTACTAGACGTTGAATACTTACAGTTATTCGTCATCTATTATCAGTAAGCAATTTATTCTCAAGATGATCTGTTAAAGCCCAGACTCGATATGGAACTAGGCCTGCAAAGAATTTGCATGTTAAGAAGTCTAAAAATGTTCTTGTCCTCTTTCTAAATGTAGAGAAAAAGATTCTTGACATTATAGGCATACATTCTAGTTAATTAGTCAAAAATTATGTTGTATAGAAATAGCAATACTTTGTATCCCAGAAAAAGTACTGATGTGGTTAATAAATAATAATTATATTCTCATTTTTGATAATCGGAAAAATAGTTTGAATAGAACAGATGAATGGTTTTCCACAGCTGAACAGACATCAAAATATTTAGCACAGTATTATAAAAGTTCACTTCGGAGACAAGCTATTTTCAGGACTGTATCCTTGCAAATATTCTAAGAAATCCTAGACAAAATAAAGACATAAGAGAAAGAAAGAAAACTGCCATAAACAGCTCCAACTGCTTATTCTGAATACAAATGGAAGTTGCTTGGGCTTGGAAAAACAAAGAGAGAAATGGACCAAAATGCCCCTCAAGCTTCTGTCTACATGAAGTGTACTAGCAAAACTCACAGACTGCAAACCTATGTCCTGAAGAACAGGGATTTCCCAAATTAAAAACATCATAGGAAGTCCTGGCTAATTTAAAAGTGTACAAGGAATTCTTCACAACAACTTGAAAGAACTGATTAAAATTTGTGGTCACAGAAAGGATAGAGTTCATTAATTTTCCCTCTCCTGGAGGTAGAAGTCAATTGACTATAAACAGGCGATCCAAGCTTAGAGATTTATTATTTACTTACTGCTTCCAAAGAGCTTGGCATCATAACAGAGTAACAAGGCACAAAACAGAGTAACAAGGCACAAAATTCAGAACTAAATTGAGTCATGAAACAGTGTTCTCCTGGATATAGGTTCAAGTAAACACATATCATTCCCAAAATAGGGACACAACCCTGAATATACCAATGGAGCGTCATTTTTAAAATACCATCACCAACTAATAAGGGATCAGGATGGTCAGAACAGCCACTCTATTGTGGACATTTATTTTTAACTCATTGCACATTGTATGTTTCTTTTGTGAAATTTGGCCTTGGTAAAAAGTCTTTGAAAACGCAAATTGCAATAATGTTGCTGTAAGAAGTTCTGGATTCTATAGCCGTAGCTGGAAACCAAAGAATAGTCTACTGTATTTCCAGATGTTAATTGAACATCTTCACTTGTATACCCCATGTGCATCTGCAATTCAGTATGCCTAGACTGGACTCAGTATGTTTCCCCAACCTTGCCAAAAACAAAACAAAGCAAAATAAACACTTTTTTTCTGAAAACCAGACTGCTCTCCTCCTTCTCCTTTGTTTTTCATCTGGGTGAGTGGCATCAATATTCAACCAGTTACCAAAACAAGAAGACTAGGGATCCAGCTTGATACTTCCCTCTCTCACTGCCTAAATTCAATCCATCACCATATCCTACTGATTCTGACTACAAAATAACTCAGATTTGCTTTGTTTCCTCCATCTCCATCAACTTTAAGCTAGTTTATCATCATCTCTCAATCCCTTTACCGCAAAAGCCTCCCAGATGATTTCTGTCACTCACTTTAAACTCCTCATATTTATTCTCCATGCAACAAACAGAGTGTTGTTGCTATTTTCCAAACACAAAAACTTGGTCATGTCATGTTGTTGCTGAAACTCTTTGATGGCTCCCCACTGTGCTTGGGGGAAAAGAAGACAGATTATTCCAGTGGCCTCTAAGGCTTTGCTTGTTCAGATTTAGGACTGGGGAAAGGGAGGTAGTTCAGAACTCCATCATTTCAAATCACAATTATTCCATCATCCCAAACAATACGATAAACAGTTGAAACAAGGTAGAATAAAAATTATGTAGGCCAGGTACAGTGGCTCACACCTGTAATCCAAGCACTTTAGGAGGTTGAGGCAAGAGGACTGCTTGAGCTCAGTCATTCAAAAATGCAAACTATGATCATTCCACTGCACTTCTGTTAGGACAGCAATGCAAGATCCTGTCTCTGAAAAATTAATAAAACAATAAAATAAAATAGTAGGTAGTGGCAAAAACTGGAAGAAATCTAAGGAATCAATATCGTCTAGGGCTGTAAAACTATATTAAAATGCATGTTTTCAGGGTCACCATTGACAAAACAGGTCAAATTTAGGTAATTGTAGTATCTCAGCATTCTAAACTGTGACTTGAGTAGAATTCTCCAGGAAGTAATGCCCGGGTCTCTAATTTCTGATGACTAGTAACCCTATTATGATCACAAATTTTTGACCCTGTAACTGCATGATGATCACAAATATTTGACCCAGTAAGTGCGACCCACTGGAGATAGTGATTCTGCTCTCCTAGTTGAGTAAGAAATTTTGTAAACCCAGTAGGGTTGTCAGATAAAATACAGGACACCCAGTTAAATTAACAGTGGGTTACTAAAAAGTTATTTATTGTTTGTCTGAAATTCAAACTTAATTGCTGATCTTGTATTTTATTAGCTAAATCTGGCAGCCCAAAAAGCCAATAAAACATAAAAATACACATATAAATGTTGAAGCAAATTAATCCTTTAGTAAAAACTGTTTTCATTTTAGGAATAATTTTGTTATTATGATAATCTGTGATATGCTTTTAACATAAAGTATTTGAAACACTTAAATCAACCTATTCAAGATTCTAAAATTATAACTTTAACTTGAAGTGTTTAATTATCAATAGATTATTGAAGGGTAAGATTATTTTGTTATGTTTATGTATGACATTTGAATACTTTTAAGAAAGTGATTTATTACCATTATAATTTTGGTTAATTAGATATAAAGCATACGAATATTTTGCTTGTTAGGCTTACAAGATCACCCTATCAAGCATTTGAAGTGTTTATGGGAATAAAATTTATTAAATTTCTAAATGTATTTATGGTAAAAAAAAAAAGTTAAGAGAAAAGTATATTAAGAGTTAATCAGAGAACAAGTGAAAGTGATTTTTAAAATTTTTATATAAAAATATTACATTTATAAATAGAATAACAGGGTTTTAAGTTGAATGTAAAGGCTTAAAGAAAAACTCCATTGTAAATTTAAAACTCCATTGTTATTGGCCTTCTTTCCGGCCTCTCTAGTCTACTTGTCACTACAAATATTTGCAGTAAATTGTTCCCTCTTCCTTGAGACTATCTATGCTCCCCTCTCCTCCTCCCCACAGTCATCTAATTAGCTCCTTCTCTTCTTTTAGATCTCACCTAAAGCTTCCAAACTCTCTAACTAGGTCAAATTTCTCAGTTAAAAACTCCCACAGTATAGGGATAAGAAGTTATTAGTTGCTATTATTATAGCTGTTTTCATTTTACCTCATAATTTTTCTTCTTAGCACTTATTTATAATTTTATATTGATTGCTGTCATTAATTAGTTTCTTTCTCTATAAGCTCAACTAGGTCAAGGAGTACTTTTGTCTTTATTCATCATTCTAGTCTAGGTGAGTAGCAGTCTGTAACATACTAGACTCTCAATAAATGCTTGTGAAAAGAAACAAGGGGCAGGAGTAGGCAAAGACAAATTCTGTCTTTATCAAGAGGTAAATTATGAAGTTGAAAATCAACATGAGAAGTACATAATCTCATCATATATCTTTTTTTATTTCTTACAAGTCCACGCTATCTCTTCCCTATATGAGTAGAAGAGATGTTTATATTTATACTCCCAAAGGGCTGGGAGTACTGGTGTGACCCACCAGCCCGGCCTGGAGTCTCTTTTATAAAGCACCAATTTTATTCATGAGAGTTCTGCCTCCTTGACCCAATCACCTACCAAGGATTCTGCCACCTAATATCATCACGTTGGTGATTAGGATTTCAATACATGAATTTTGAGGGGACAGAAACATTCTGTTTAATGGATTTTCAAAGTACAGTTTTCTAGGCATGTTACAATCCAGCTATATCAGATTACATGCCCTAAATGCTTTCACATTATATGCTTTTAAAATCGCTAACCCTCCACCTGAAATGCCTCTTCCCTACCTCCTCTCCGATTCTCCTCACCCCTATCTCACCATTTCACCTGTAGAAGTCCTACCCATCCTCCATTGTCCAACTCAAACTACACTTCTTTTTGCAGATTTCTTTAGATTTTTATCAGTGACAAGTCTTCACCATACTCCCATGGCCATACATCACCATTAGGCTCTGTAACTTTACTTTGACCACAATTCTTTGTACTGATGTATTCTCTTTTTTTTTTTTATTGCACTTTAGGTTTTGGGGTACATGTGATGAACATGCAAGATTGTTGCATAGGTACACACATGGCAGTGTGGTTTGCTGCCTTCCGTCCCCTCACCTGTATCTGTCATTCCTCCCCATGCTATCTCTTCCCACCTCCCCACCCCCTGCCCCTCCCCGATTTCCCCCCAACGGACCCCAGTGTGTAGTGCTCCCCTCCCTGTGTCCATGTGTTCTCATTGTTCAACACCTGCCTATGAGTGAGAATATACGGTGTTTGATTTTCTGCTCTTGTGTCAGTTTGCTGAGAATGATGGTTTCCAGGTTCATCCATGTCCCTACAAAGGACGTGAACTCATCGTTTTTGATGGCTGCGTAATATTCCATGGTGTATATGTACCACATTTTCCCTATCCAGTCTATCATCATTGGGCATTTGGGTTGGTTCCAGGTCTTTGCTACTGTAAACAGTGCTGCAATGAACATTTGTGTGCACGTGTCCTTCTGGTAGAATGATTTATAATCCTTTGGATATATACCCAGTAATGGGATTGCTGGGTCAAATGGGATTTCTATTTTTAGGTCCTTGAGGAATTGCCACACTGTCTTCCACAATGGTTGAATTAATTTACATTCCCACCAACAGTGTAAAAGTGTTCCTATTTCTCCACATCCTCTCCGGCATCTGTTGTTTCCCGATTTTTTAATGATCGCCATTCTAACTGGTGTGAGATGGTATCTCAATGTGGTTTTGATTTGCATTTCTATGATGACCAGTGATGATGAGCATTTTTTCATATGTTTGTTGGCCTCCTGTATGTCTTCTTTTGTAAAGTATCTGTTCATATCCTTCGCCCATTTTTGAATGGGCTTGTTTGTTTTTTTCTTGTAGATCTGCGTTAGTTCTTTGTAAATTCAGCCCCTTGTCAGATGGGTAGGCTGCAAAAATTTTTTCCCATTCTGTTGGTTGTTGATTCACTCTACTGACTGTTTCTTTTGCCGTGCAGAAGCTGTGGAGTTTGATTAGGTCCCATTTGTCTATTTTGGCTTTTGTTGCCATTGCTTTTGGCGTTTTGGTCATGAAGTCCTTGCCTACACCTATGTCCTGAATGGTTTTGCCTAGATTTTCTTCTAAGGTTTTTATGGTATTAGGTCTGATGTTTAAGTCTTTAATCCATCTGGAGTTAATTTTGGTGTAAGGTGTCAGGAAGGGGTCCTGTTTCTGCTTTCTGCACATGGCTAGCCAGTTTTCCCAACACCATTTATTAAACAGGGAATCCTTTCCCCATTGCTTGTTTTTGTCAGGTTTGTCGAAGATCAGATGGTTGTGGGTATGTTGTATTTCCTCTGAGGCCTCTGTTCTGTTCCATTGATCTATATCTCTGTTTTGGTACCAGTACCATGCTGTTTTGATTACTGTAGCCTTGTAGTATAGTTTGAAGTCCGGTAGTGTGATGCATCCTGCTTTGTTCTTTTTGCTTAGAATTGACTTGGCTATGCGGGCTCTCTTTTGGTTCCATATGAAGTTTAAGGTGTTTTTTTCCAGTTCTGTGAAGAAGGTCATTGGTAGCTTGATGGGAATAGCGTTGAATCTGTAAATTACTTTGGGCAGTATGGCCATTTTCACGATGTTGATTCTTCCTAACCATGAACATGGAATGTTTCTCCATCTGTTTGTATCCTCTCTTATTTCATTGAGCAGTGGCTTGTAGTTCTCCTTGAAGAAGTCCTTTACGTTCCTTGTTAGTTGTATTCCTAGGTATTTTATTCTCTTTGTAGCAATTGTGAATGGCAGTTCGTTCTTGATTTGGCTCTCTTGAAGTCTATTACTGGTGTATAGGAATGCTTGTGATTTTTGCACGTTGATTTTGTATCCTGAGACTTTGCTGAAGTTGTTTATCAGTTTCAGGAGACTTTGGGCTGGGATGATGGGGTCTTTCAGATATACAATCATGTCATCTGCAAATAGAGACAATTTGATTTCCTCCTTTCCTATTTGAATACCATTTATTTCCTTTTCTTGCCTGATTGCTCTGGCTAGAACTTCCAGTACTATATTGAATACGAGTGGTGAGAGAGGGCATCCTTGTCTAGTGCCAGATTTCAAAGGGAATGCTTCCAGTTTTTGCCCATTCAGTATGATATTGGCTGTTGGTTTGTCGTAAATAGCTTTTATTGTTTTGAGATACATTCCGTCAATACCTAGTTTATTGAGGGTTTTTAGCATAAAGGCTTGTTGAATTTTGTCAAAAGCCTTCTCTGCATCAATTGAGATAATCGTGTGGTTTTTGTCTTTGGTTCTGTTTATGTGGTGAATTACGTTTATGGACTTGCGTATGTTGAACCAGCCTTGCATCCCCAGGATGAATCCTACTTGATCATGGTGGATGAACTTTTTGATATGCTGTTGCAATCGGTTTGCCAGTATTTTATTGAAGATTTTTGCATCTATGTTCATCATGGATATTGGCCTGAAGTTTTCTTTTCTTGTTGAGTCTCTGCCGGGTTTTGGTATCAGGATGATGTTTGTCTCGTAAAATGATTTGGGAAGGATTCCCTCTTTTTGGATTGTCTGGAATAGTTTCAGAAGGAATGGTATCAGCTCCTCTTTGTATGTCTGGTAGAATTCAGCTGTGAACCCATCTGGACCTGGACTTTTTTTGGGTGGTAGGCTCTTTATTGCTGCCTCGACTTCAGACCATGTTATTCGTCTATTCAGGGTTTCGGCTTCTTCCAGGTTTAGGCTTGGGAGGATGCAGGTGTCCAGGAATTTATCCATTTCTTCCAGGTTTACTAGTTTATGTGCATAGAGTTGTTTGTAATAATCTCTGATGATGGTTTGGATTTCTGTGGAATCTGTGGTGATATCCCCTTTATCGTTTTTTATTGCATCAATTTGGTTATTCTCTCTTTTCTTTTTTATTAATCTGGCTAGTGGTCTGTCTATTTTGTTGATCTTTTCAAAAAACCAGCTCCTGGATGTATTGATTTTTTGAAGAGTTTTTTGTGTCTCTATTTCCTTCAGTTCTGCTCTGATCTTAGTTATTTCCTGTCTTCTGCTAGGTTTTGAGTTTTTTTGATCTTGCTCCTCTAGCTCTTTCAATTTTGATGATAGGGTGTCAATTTTAGATCTCTCCTTTCTTCTCATGTGGGCATTCATTGCTATATATTTTCCTCTAGAGACTGCTTTAAATGTGTCCCAGAGATTCTGGTATGTTGTGTCTTCATTCTCATTGGTTTCGAAGAACATCTTTATTTCTGCCTTCATTTCATTGTTTATCCAGTCAACAGTCAAGAGCAAGTTGTTCAGTTTCCATGAAGCTGTGCGGTTCTGAGTTAGTTTCTGCATTCTGAGTTCTAACTCGATTGCACTGTGGTCTGAGAGACTGTTTGTTATGATTTCTGTTCTTTTGCATTTTCTGAGGAGTGATTTATTGCCAATTATGTGGTCAATTTTTGAGTAGGTGTGATGTGGTGCTGAGAAGAATGTATATTCTGTGGATTTGGGGTGGAGAGTTCTGTAAATGGCTATTAGGTTTGCTTGTTCCAGGTCTGTATTCAGGTCCTGGATATCCTTGTTGATTTTCTGTCTGGTTGATCTGTCTAATATTGACAATGGGGTGTTAAAGTCTCCCACTATTATTGTGTGGGAGTCTAAGTCTCTTTGTAAGTCATTAAGAACTTGCCTTATGTATCTGGGTGCTCCTGTATTGGGTGCGTATATATTTAGGATTGTTAGCTCTTCTTGTTGCAGTGATCCTTTTACCATTATGTAATGTCCTTCTTTGTCTCTTTTGATCTTTGTTGCTTTAAAGTCTATTTTATCAGAGATGAGAATTGCAACTCCTGCCTTTTTTTGCTCTCCATTTGCTTGGTTGATCTTCGTCCATCCCTTTATTTTGAGCCTTTCTGTATCCTTGCATGTAAGATGGGTTTCCTGGATACAGCACACTGATGGGTTTTGGCTTTTTATCCAATTTGCCAGTCTGTGTCTTTTGATTGGGGCATTTAGTCCATTGACATTTAGGGATAGTATTGTTATGTGTGAATTTGATGCTGTCATTTTGATGCTACCTGGCTGTTTTGTTGGTTAGTTGATGCAGATTCTTGATTGTGTTGCTGCTCTTTTACCATTTGGTGTGTTTTTGGAGTGGCTGGTACTGGTTGTTCCTTTATATGTGTAGAGCCTCTTTCAGGAGTTCTTGTAGAGCAGGTTTGGTGGTGATGAAATCTCTGAGTGCTTGCTTGTTCACAAAGGATTTTATTTTTCCTTCACTTATGAAGCTTAGTTTGGCTGGATAGGATATTCTGGGTTGAAAGTTCTTTTCTTTAAGGATGTTGAATATTGGCCCCCAATCTCTTCTGGCTTGTAGGGTTTCTGCTGAGAGATCTGCTGTGAGTCTAATGGGCTTCCCTTTGTGGGTAACCCGACCTTTCTCTCTGGCTGCCTTTAGCATTTTCTGTTTCATTTCAACCCTGGTGAATCTGACAATTATGTTCCTTGGGGTTGCTCTTCTTGAGGAATATCTTTGTGGTATTCTCTGTATTTCCTGGATTTGAATATTGGTCTGCCTTGCTAGGTTGGGGAAGTTTTCCTGGATAATATCCTGAAGAGTATTTTCCTGCTTGGATTCATTCTCTTCATCACATTCAGGTACACCTATCAGACGTAGATTAGGTCTTTTCCCATAGTCCCACATTTCTTGAAGATTTTGTTCATTCCTTTTTGCACTTTTTTCTCTGTTCTTGCCTTCACTTTTTATTTCATTGAGTTGATATTCGACCTCTGATATCCTTGCTTCTGCTTGGTCAATTCGGCTGTTGAAGCTTGTGCATGCTTCACGAAGTTCTTGTGTTGCGTTTTTCAGCTCCATCAATTCACTTATACTCCTCTCTATGCTGTCCATTCTCGTCAGCAGTTCATCCAATCTTTTTTCAAGGTTCCTATTTTCTTTGCGTTCGGTTAGAACATGTTCGTTTAGCTCACTGTAGTTTCTTACTACCCACCTTCTGAAGTCTGATTCTGTCATTTCATCACCCTCCTTCTCCATCCGGTCTGGTTCCCTTGCTGGTGAGGAGTTGTGATCCCTTTTAGGAGGAGAGGTGTTCTGGTTTCGGGAGTTTTCATCCTTTTTGCGCTGGTTTCTTCCCATTTTTGTGGGTTTATCCACCTGTTGTCTGTCTCCTCTGCACTTTCACTGGGAGCTGAAGTCCTGAGCTGTTTTTAGGCGGCCATCTTCCCAGCATTCCCATACTGATGTATTCTCTAGACTAGTTTTTTTTTTTTTTTGAATGCGTATCAGAATTACCTAATGTTTTGGGTAGTAATTAAGACTGATGTTTTCTCTAGACTAGGTTTTTTTTTTTTTTAATGTGTTTCAGAATTACCTGATGTTTTGGGTAGTAATTAAGACTCCAAAGATCCAATGCAACTTTATGGAGTCAGAAGCTCGGTGGGTGAGTGCTGAAAATCTGTATTTGCAACAGCTCTCCAGGTGATTCTTAGGCTTATTAAAGTTCCAGATCATTTGCTCTACACTGAGAGACAGTCTCCCCAAAAGAGTCACACCATCATTCTTCTGTGAGTTATTTTCTCCCTCAATTCTTGTTGCTGAAGATAGTGTAAATATTCAATATTCAATAAATGTTTTAAATGTTAATTTACTGTGGCCACAAATGAATCTTGGAGCAGAAGCTATAGCTGAAATTCTCAAAAATTTTACAATACCTTCTTGTATTAGGCCATTCTCGCATTACTATAAAGAAATATCTGAGACTGGGTAATTTATAAAGAAAAGACATTTAATTGGCTCCTGGTTCTGCAGGCTATTAGAGAAAGCAGGGTGCTGGCATCTCCTCAGCTTCTGGGTAGTCCTCAGGAAACTGACAATCATGGCAGCAGATGAAGGGAGAGCAGGCATATCACTTGGCCATGACAGAAGCAAGCGAGGTGCTACACACTTTTAAATAATCAAATCTCACAAGAACTCACTCCCTATCTCCAGGACAAAACCAAGGGGATAGTGTAAACCTTTCATAAGAAATCTACCCCATGATCCAATCACCTCCCACCAGGCTCCAGGTCTAACATTGGAAATTACAATTCAACATGAGACTTGAATGGGGCCACATATTCAAACCTATCACTTCTACACCTTAATTTTCAGTAGGTTTTAGCTTAAAGGCAAAGGAAAGCTATCAGAGGTCATAAGGATATGAAAAATTGTCATTTTCCCTTCTCTCCAGCCTTCCAATTCACTATTGAGCTTCCAGAAGTATATAGTAAAAGGCAGAGCTTTTATTAACATCTACTACACTATAAAAAGAAGTCTGTGTAGCAATTCTTAATCAGAATGAGAGAAATGCTCTTTCTCCTTATCCCTGAAGCTCTTAATATCTGTACACTATATTTAATCACTTGGGCCCCATAATTTGCTGACATTTAAATGATCTCAAATTAGATTTCCTGGAGCACTGTTCCCAATAAGTAACTTTTGAAGATAATGCAGGATCTTAGTTGCAAATCCTTCCACTGGTTGCTACTTGCAGCTTCTGCAGCATCCTGAAAAATTACCCTATTTAAATAATTTTCTTTCAAATAGGTTGGAGTCTGCATAAGTATGTAATAATTAGAGTTTTTACATTTGAGCCAAAATAACTTCAAGAAAATGTGACATAACAGATAAAAGTCTTCTTTCTCATCCTTAGTGCAGAGCAGGTTCAAATACTCTAAACATATATAATAATGTTCTTTTCTATATTTCTACTGCATTAGTTTCACACTCATCATTACATTTGGTCTCCATTACATCCCTGTGAGACTAATAGAGCTAGAATTATTAATTCAGTTTTATAGATGAAGAAAATGGGTTTTAGGTGAATTATGTGATCTAGCTCAGAGTACGCAATCAGAACTTAAACCCAAATCTTCTTACACCAGAGAGAATATTCATTCTACTATATAAGAGGTTCTGAAGCTTTTGGAAATGCCACAATTGTGGCATATAACCCTAAGGCCTAACTTCACACCTGTCCTCACCAACCCAAGACACCACTGATCATTTATTGACAAACTATGGCTATTCTGATTCTCTGCAGGTCCCTTTCAGAGAGTGAGATCACATGGTACAGGCAGCATCTACCTCACATGCATACAAAGCCAGGGTGGCCTAGACTCCTTATTGGAAAAGGATGGCATAGTACAAGTCCCCTGTTAATGAGATGTTAAGTCCGAAGCTATATCCCCATTCCTACGAAGGCAGCATATACTAGCCTGGCCTTCATAGAAGAGTGCCTCTAAACAGAAGAGTGCCCAGTGATTTAAGAAATTTGGTAGAGATTACATGTTTCCTCAAAACTCAGGGATTCCACCTAATTGGTAGCTCATTAGGATTTAATGCATTAAGTATTCAAAAGAAAACACCACCCTATCCTTTATTACTCTTACCACAGTGACCTGTCTCAGAGGAATAGTCTTCAGCCAAGTAAGGAGACTTCAAGAAAATGAATGGGAGAGCTTGTTGTAGATCTCCTGAAGGTTAAATAATGTGTACACTGGTCTCTGCTATCATATGGAATCTAAAGATGAAAGATAGGATAGGGTGGACTATAGCAGGAATGGCTGACATGTCCAGAGTTTGGCAGGCCTAAGTATTCTCCATGGGCAACAATAAACACTGAGGAAGGTTGATGGATATGAATCATGCTGAAGGGGCCCAGCCCAAGAGATATGCCTGCCACTGCAGGGATATCTCAAAAATAGCAGGCATCAGTTGTATTGCCAGAAGCAGGAGAGAGGTGGGTAGAGTCAAAGCTTAGAGGAAGTATCACCCATGATTGAGATGATGCAGTGGGATGATCCCATGGTGGAGTGTCTCTAGACAGTTCTTAAAAGCACTGTACAAGAGGAAGAGTCAGCATTGGGGTGTGTGTCACATCCACAGCAGTAAAGCTTTGCCCATTGCCTTTCATCCATCCTATCTGGCAGGTTGAAGTGAAGCCAGAAGAAGCTTAATGTTTGGAAGAGGAGGGTGACAAGAGCTGACAAGAATGAGGAAAAGAAAAACTCTTTCCCTTTGGTGGACTCCATGATGTGCTGCCCAGTTTCCCATTCAGAAATGAAGTGCTTATTCTCCCATGAGTGCTGCCAGTTGACAGCCCTTGGCTCTCAGTGCCTTTATGAGGATTATCTCAGCTGCAAAAAGATACCTTTCCCAGGTCATGTCTTCTTTCAGGGAAGAGTGACTTACATTCAACAACTGATAAATACAAGGTATGAATACCTGGCTCCCTCACCCAACTCAGGACAACTCCAATGGGTCATCTCCACTTCAGAGTTTCCAATTGGGTTGGCCAAGACCTCTGCTGGGATGTATTGTAGCTTAACTCCCCCTGTATAATCCTGCTTCTTTCTATTTGTTTCTATCCACAGGGGTTGATCCCAAAAGCAATCTCTAATAAGCCTCCTGTTTGTCACTTCCCAGCTCAGAATTTGCTCCTGGGGATCACAGTCTAAACCGGCTCCACTTTTCCTACTAGATTCTTCTGAGTCTAGGTTTAACCAGGAGCTATAAAAGAGAAGAGAAGCTTTAAATTGAAAAAGACCCAAGTTCCAGTTTTTATCTGACTGGGCTTTTTAATACTTTAGGCTGATATTTCTCATTAAAAACTGTAAATGACTGACAAAGCTATAGAATCTGACTGAGATTCTGTCCATGAATAGAAAGAGAGCTCTTATAGAATGAACTTGAAAGTCACTAATTGAGGAATTAAAATGTTTTCATTATTCCACCCTTTATTAAGTCTAGCTTGGTCAATAAAATAGTTGCATAGGTCATGCCACAGTTTTCCTGGTGTCTGAAGTTCATTCCTGTCTGGTATGCAATTTTGTAGATGATCACTGTTAACTTAGAATTCATCTCCGTAGGAAGACTTGCAGTGATAGCAATGGTGCTGCCAGAGCTCCAAATGTGTTTGTCACTCACTTGGATGATGCTTCATAGGGGTTTGTTTATTGGTTCATTTGTTTCTCCTCAGTGGTGGCAAGTCTTCATTCAATGAGTCCATTTTTGATATCTGGAAATACTTAAACATGACTCAACCAAACCTGCTGAATTAGGTAGATAATAATGTTTTCAGTCCAACATGCATTTTAAAGTAAAGTTATGAGAAAAATGTCCTTGTTTGAATAGATTACTACCTCTAAAAGTAAAAGGAATTCCGAACGTATTTTGAGAAATGTAAGGATCTTTAGAAGGAGATGAATATTCTCATTTGGATATCTAAGTTGTGGTATGTACATTTTCCAGGCACCATCTATCTTGAATTGTGAATTATACTAGTGTTCGTTAGATGACTCAGGAAAGTTATAAAGATGGGAAGTAATCACCTGATGCTACACATAGGCAACCGTGCCAGAAAAATAGTAAAAAAGAAAAAAATGTTCCAGGCAAACAGCCACACACCAGGCTCTATAGCAAGCAGCCTTGGTTTGACGTCAAACTGCTAAAAGCAGACATTTGGGAACTTGGTATGCTTATGCTATTGGAATATAAATTATCACTCCATCCCCACCCTCAACATGTATACCTGTATGACAAAATGTAAAACAAGTTCTTATAAGCCACAGCAGATGCTTGCTTCAGAAAGTAACAAAATAGGATTTGAGCAGGAAATTGTTTTTAGAGTTCATACCCCAGCAAGCCAGCAACATTGGGCATTGTGGGCCAGACGGAGTATGATAAGCTAGATGACCTGATGGTAAGTGATTACTTTCACTTTTCTTTCCCATGGGGGACCTAGAAGACATAAACACATCCATCTTACTATTGCCCTCAAATATTAGTCCCATATTCACAGAGGTTAATAAATGCACAGTCATGCAACTTTCGCCTGAGTACATACAATTTAGGATAGGATGGAACCCATAGCTGAAGTTAACAAGAATGCATCTACTTGGGGAAAAAAATGGACACGGGGCAACTTTTTCATACCTCAGTGTTAGTATGAAGTTCATACTGACAATTCTGACATCACAATAAGAATAAAGAATACAGTACTATTTTCCTTTACAAATCAAACAGTGGATATCTACAGAATGACTACATTGGGCCTGGCACTGAGTTTAACACTGTAAGAGATGGAAAAACAAATGAAATATAGATTATGCCCTTGAAAAACTCACACTTCAGCAAAGAAGGTAAACACATAAACAGTTACAGAACAGTGTGTTGCATGGTCTAATGGCCCTATAACAGCAGTTATCACAACGATATTTAGTAAAGAATTATTGAGAGAACATTATAAATATTATATTGACATGATCAACTCAAAATCATGACTGTTGTTACCTTGTGTCTACCCATTCCTGTCCTGAAATACCACTATATAGACCACTCCTGGACTCTTAAAGTGTTCTGTTTCATTAGAGGACTGCACTGTTTTACAAAGCAAGTTATAATATTAATTTTTAAATTTCCATTATGTATTCAAAGCTTCTTAAGAGAGCTCAAAGATGATCTTATATTAGCTAGATACAGAATCATATGAAACATAGACTACAGTAGAAATAAATAGCTATTGACAAAAAAAATAACAAAAGGAAGATGTTTCTTTCTAACAAAAATGTGACTGCTACATCAACCCACGAAATCTTCTAGGGAATCTAAAAAGCAGCTAAGGTGTCAGAGTATGCCATTACGTCTTACTATTTCTGTCTCAAAGAAATGAATTCAATATTTCAATTATATTCTTCCCTGTGGGGCAGGATAGCTAATGTATTATTTATTTTTAAAGAAATTAAAATGAAAATGTTACCATTTTCATAATTTTGACTAATTTTTTCATGAAAAATAAAATAAAATTTTTGGAAAGCATAACACATATACATCTCAATCACATAACTCCCTCAATTCTGATATTAAACTTTTAAGTGTGATATCTCTTTGGAAGCCTGCCTCTAAACAACAAATTTATTTTCTTGCACAATTCCTAAGAAAATTACAAGCTGAATAAAAAACTCATTTCTTGGCATTTCTGCAAAATAATTGTTACTGAATATTTCAACAGGAAAACCTGGAGGAAATGAGATATCCTAAGCAAATCTGTAGATATTTGCACATAAACTGAAGTGAACAATTTTAACAAAAGCTTGCTAGGGTAGAAGTGATGGGCACTCCTTACAAACACAACGAAGTGAGTTTTTTGATATGATATGTAATGATTTTTTTTTTAAACGTGAAGCTTATTTCATAGTTTATAGCATGGAGAGACTCACAGAAAGAATCTTCTTAAGCCTTCTTACGAAATTCTAAAGCCCAACCTGGGGAAGATGCTAACAGTGCCAACCTAGAAACCTCCCAGATATCCAACAGCTTCCAGTATGGCTATGAAAGCTACTTAGAAGCTAGCTCTAACTAGCATCATGTTTAAGCAATCCATTTCCTACTCAACTATACAGAAGCCTGGTATAAGCAATCCAAGAAAGTGTGGAAAGATGACCTGCTCCTTCTCAGGATTTCATAGAGCATGTGTTGAATACAGCTGATATCTAGCCCTGCAAAGCCCCTTTAGGAAATGTTCACAACATAGAGACTGGGCACCCCCACTCCACACACAATGTAGTGGTATCCTATCACTTATCCATAGTCTCTGTTCTAATATGCTTCAGCAACCTGTCTTTTATTCAGTGTCCTAAGTGGGTCTTCTTATCCCGGAGTTGACCGTGGGGACGTGTTAAGTTATTTACAGTCTCATCTAACATCTTGAACCCAAACTTGGTACCATTTTAGCAGCTCGGATCTCTTGCTTTTCTCATCTATGCTTTGGCTATTTCCTGTGATTCTCCTGCCTCAGATACTCTGGGTAACTACTTGGTCCATCTTGGCTGCAAATGTTCACGTGTGAAAGCCCCAGTAGTGGTAACAAAGAGCTAAACGACAAGAAAAAGCACACAATTTGTATGTAACATGCATACATACATGCAAACAAAATGCTATTATATCATCCACTTGTCCACCTTATGTTAAAGTATGGCTTTATGTAACAAAGACATTTTTACTCGAAAGTAATTCTAAAACATTATTGTCTAAACATTATTGTTCACTTAGGCTGAACAAGAGACACTGTAGCCCACTTACCTCACTGTTGATTCCCACTTTCTAATGGAAGAAGAGCTCTGTTAGAGGGAAAATACCTTTCCCCACTTCTGATTTAAGTTTGAAGATATTTTCTTGGTCTCTCTCTACTCATTTGTTCAATCTGCCCTTGGAGAAGTGAAGTGACTTATCTAATTGGTAAATATGGGGCAATCAAGCTCATCTCTGAATCTCTTCTCCTTGCTTCTTGCTACTCTCTGCTACTACAGGGATTCTGCCCCTTTAAGAGGGTAGGGAGAGCATCCTGGCTTAGTGCTGCTGTAACTGGGTGGGTAAATCCGCCTATTTCACAGGTTCTGTACTAACAAGCACAGTTTGCTAGCAAAGCCAAGGCCACATATTCCAAACTGGCCTATAAAGGTAATAAAGATGATATTTTGACTCCACCTGCCATATGTTTGTTCTCTCAAATTGTTTTGAAACTGAAGGGGAAAACGGGAGGTCACCTTAGAGACTCCAATAAACATCATTGCATAAGACCAAGAATTTTGCTTCTCCTCACTGTTGCATGTATCTAGCATAAGGGTTAATTAACAAATTTGCTGGCCAATGAAATGTAAGGGGAAGGATACTTTGGGATAGGCTTCCCCTTTCCTCTCGGAAAGAGACTTAAGGAAGGATCATTCTCTTCTCAGGTTCTTGGGTGGGGCCTTGTGAGGTTACTGATCTTCAAGTCACTTAAAACCCCCTTTCCACCATGAGAGGATAAGCCTGAGACTGAAGATGGTGAAATAAACAGATGGAAAGGACCTGCATCCCTGAGAGTATTGCTAAGTCACAGTTATAACCAATTCTGGGAACACTTGAGCCCTGAACTTTGTGTCATATGCAATAATAAATCTCCTTATGGTTTAAGACAGTAAACTGGCTTAGTAAATTGAGCCTTCTGTTGCTTGAATGTAAAGTCTCTCTAAGTGACAGAGCAACAAAAAAGGCAGTTACTGCTCATAATCCCCTGAGGAAAGACTGTAATTAACATGTAGGCATAAATATATTAGGTAGTTTTAGATATTGATGCATGCACTGCAGAAGACAGGGTATTGTAGAAAGAAGACTGGGAGGGCTGCTTTTAGCTTGGGTGGGCAGGGAAGGCTTCACTGAGGAGGGAGTAATGCTTGACTTGGGACCTGTATGACAAGAAGGAGTCATCCATCTGAAAAGACAAAAAAAGAGCATGCCAGGGAGAAAGAACAGCAACTTAAAAGACTTCAAGGTAGGAATGGGCTTGACATATTCAGTCAAAGAGAAAGCCAGTGTGATTCAAGCAGAACAAATGTAAGGGAACACAGAAGGTGATATTGTTAGCAAAGTAGGAAGAGGCCAGATCATGGAAAGTTTTGTAGACCACAAAGAGGAGAACACATGCTCGCTAGTTGCTTATGGAAAGTTCTTAGAAGATTTCAAGCAGTAGAGTGATAGCTTTGACTTAAAATGTTTTAAGACCTAGTGATGGTTAATTGCATGGGTGGACTGGGTGAAAGAATGCCCGGGGGAGCCAATCATAATCCTAAAATATACAATCCCAAATGTCATAATTCAGAATGTTGACACCCCTGAAAGATCAAAATTCCAAAAATACGAATTTGGAAAAAATAATATTAAAAACTGTAAAGATGTGTATTTAAATATTAAATAACTTCCCTATTTTAAAGAGGGAATTTACTTGAGAAACACAAAACATAATGAAAACTTTATAAGCCACTTTACATAATAAAATAAGCAGTAATAACATACATGCTTTTGCAAGCATGAACAATACCTAGTAACAGTCACTCAGATATAACAGTTTTGAGCCTATGAACCCTATTCATAAAGGAATACGTCAAAAAATTAAATCTATAAATGCATATCACTGTGGTTGGTAAATGTCTGTCTCTAGTTTTATAGCACAATCATCTGAAACACCATGACAGACAAGCTAAGTCTCTTGAGGAGAGGGATCAAAAATTGCAACAGACCACCATCACATCGCCACCACACCAAGAGCCAAGATCTCAAGAGAGTTTATTGTGCACAAATGCAGATATACAAAAAGTAAATAAATCTCTTCATTTACTGAAGAAGTTTCAATGTTTTTACATACACGCATAACACACACTACACACAGAGTCAATGTTGTGAAAATACACTTTCATGGAGACACATTTGCAAAACAATGCATAAAATGAATTAGAACTCTCCAAAAGTCTTTACACAATTTATACCTCCAGTATTGGAAATGATGCAAAGATGAAATATAATAGAATGTAAAAAATAATGCTGACAATTTAAAATAGTGGGAAGAAAACTTTTTTAAAAAAAGAAAGGAACAAACACAAACAAAACAGAAATTAAAATGAAAATTTTACATATGAAGAAATGTATTGCAGGGTTAGACTATGGGCAATTGCACAGACATATTTCATAAGACCTGGTTGACTTTCATGATCATTAACTATATTTTGAAGAAGAAGTAGCTGCTGTTTTCTTTTAGGACATGGCCCTTCTTGGAGAACATATTCACATTCATTTTCTATGTGGCACTGCTCTTTTTGAAATTCTTCTGTAATTCAATAGACACTGAAAGGAGCATTCCCTATTACATTTTCCTATTTTCTGTGCCACGCTTCTTTGTTGTTTGGGATATGCAGAAATTTTACACGCACTCAAATAAAGACCACACATTTGGCAGAAACAATACTGGTGGTCAAACAGCAACACCATTGCATAAGTGTTTACTTATCTTGCCGTGCACATAATTACTATTATTATTATTATTATTATTTTTGAGACAGAGTCTCACTCTGTCACCTGGGCTGGAGTGTAATGGCACAATCTGGGCTCACTGCAATCTCAACCTCCTGGGTTCAAGCGATTCTCCCACCTCAGCCTCCCAAGTAGCTGGGATTACAGGCACCGCCCCCATCATGCCCGGCTAAGTTTTGTATTTTTGTACAGATGGGATTTCATCACACAATTATTTTTGAAACAGTCAGTATCTTCTCTGGCTTATTCAGGCAAATGAGGCTTTAATTTATTAAAAGCTCAGTGATTTATGCCTGTAATACCAGCATTTTGGAAGGCCAAGGCAGGCAGATCCCTTGAGCCCAGAATCTCGAGACCAGCCAGGGCAACATGGTAAAACCCTGTCTCTACAGAAAAATACACTAAGTCGCTGGCATAATGGTGCATGCCTGGAGACCTAGCTACTCAGGAGGCTGAGGTGGGAGAATTACTTGATTCGAGGAAGATGAGGTTGCAGTGACCTGTGACTGTGTCACTGCACTCTAGTCGAATTCAAGAGTGAGATTGTCTTAAACAAAATTTTTTTTTAACTCCTGGAATGTCATCAACTGGAAGAAATGCCAATGCAGGCAAATGACACATTTTCAAACTGAGGTTTTCATCGTTGCCATATTGTATGGCCAATCCACTTATCTGAATTTTCTATCGAATGCATTGAGGTGAATGAAAGAAAAAAATTTATTGATACCACCTTGAAATTTGATTTTAGAAACTTTGATCACACCTAATTTCAAATCTGTTATTATGGGTTAGAGAGTCTATTGAAACCCATTCTCTTCTGCATAAAGACAATACGAAGTAATAATGCCACTTACTATGATACTATTCTATGATACTATTCTATAGTTGTGATTTCTGGGATTTTAGACATTAGGCATTTTAGACTTTAAGGATTTTGACTTTAGGTATTTTGACTACTTGACATTTCAACATGTGTGATGATGGCATTCAGGATTGTGTCTTTTGGGATTATGATTCAAACCTTGAATACCCAGCTAAGTGGTAAAATATTATTTTTGGATGTCTGTGACGGTATTTCCAGGAGAGATTGACATTTAAGTCAGTAGACTGAGTCAAGAAGAGTGTCCTCACCAACACAGGTGGGCATAATTCAATCTACTGAGGGCCCAAATAGAACAAAAAGGTGGAGGAAAGGCAAATTCACTCTCTCTCTTCTGGAGCTGGGCTATCCATCTTCTCTTGCCCTTTGACGTTAGAAGTCCCAGTTCTCAGGCCTTTGGATTCAGACTAGAAGTTATATCATCAGCTCCCCTGATTCTAGGACCTTTGAACTAGGACTCAATTACACCACTGGCTTTCCTGATTCTCCAGCTTATAGGTGGCAGATCCTGGAACTTCTCATCTTCCATAATCACATGAGCCAATTCCCATAATAAATCTCCTTTTAAATAGCTATATATTTCCTATTGGTTCTGTTTCTCTGGAGAACTCTAATATATATCCTAATGTAACTCTTTCCATGGGCGTAGACAGAAAAACAGGACAGAAAAATTCAGTGTCTGGTTCAAGGGTTGTGTCCTCTTTGAAACCATTCTTAAGCACCCTGTACTCAACAAGCACTCATTCCTCTGAATTTTTCTATTACTTAATGCTTACATCACTGCTTTGGCCCCTTGGTCTTTCTATATCTTACTTCATATACATATCTTATCTTTCCCAAAAGATGGCAATTCCTAACACTCCACGACTCACATGGCACACCTCATTGTATGCCTGCCTATAGTAGGGGTTTCATTTATCTTTGTTTTTGATGATGGTATCAATGGACATACTATAAGCACATTAATCTAGATATATATTATTTGTTAATCATAAGACCAATGACCGAATTTAATGAGTTATTTTATAGTTAAGTAATAGCATTATTTTGCTATATCTAAAAACATCACCATGTGATACCAGAATTAAAACATATAACATCTCATATACAAACTGATAAAGTGGGAGCCAAACAGTAGAATGTTGATTCTGTATATAAACTGTGAAAATATTTTATTAAAGAAGACTGAACAAGTAGTCATGGAAATTGTTCTAATTTGAGACATACCGGATACATTGATATTTTATTTCTGAACCCACAAAACCTCCTGAAATCTAAGACATGCAGCTTCATAGGGATGACAGATTTCGCTGTGAAAGGCAATAGATTAGATCTAGACATTTGTAACTGTTAGAAAAATCATAAACTGAATCATATTTCTTTTTCCATCATTAATATTAATAACTACATTTCAAATAGGTTGTGTTGGTTTTGAGAAGTAAAAATATGGCATCATATGACAATTTACATTCTCAGCACACTTTCCACTGTGCTGTGTCTTCCTAAAATTACCTATGAGTAACTGGAGGATCAAGTTGAACCTGGAAGAATAAACAACTCCCCATCCTCTTCACCCTGCCAGTAGAGGACATAAAGAGAATGAGAGCACTAAACTGAGCCTTTACAAGAAGTAAGTAATTGCAGAGCTTTTATGGTCTTTGACAGCAAAGAGAGGTCATCAAGAGCTATATGGCTCAACAATAGGCCTCTTTCTTACTGTTGGTAAGTCTAAATAGGAATGATATGAAAGCTAATAATGAAGGAAAGCACATTGTTGATGAAAATATTCATCAAAACACGCCATAAGTAACTTGAAATTAAAATGCAAGAAAATAGTCATGGTAAACCACAACCTACTCAGGACAACATTGAAAATGAACTGCTGTTTATAGGAAGAACGTGTGAGAACTCCAGCAGCCAGTTGTGTGTGAGCATGCAGTGTGAGGGCCTTACAATCCTGAATTTGAGCCTTTAGTAGACCTTAAGCAATGTATTGATCTTAGCTTATGAATATCAAGTTTGAGAAATTTTTAATTGCTCTCTTAGAAAGTTCATAGTGTTAGATAATGGTTAATACTATTAACTCTGGAGTTATTTCTATATCTTACTTCATATACATAAGCTTATCTTTCAAGACTTTCTTTCAAGACTTAATCTTTCAAGACTTATCTTTCAACACTCTGGAGGTTTGAATCCCAACTCTGCCATTTACTAGCTATGTGTCCTTGGAGCAAATTACCTAACTTCTCTGTACCTCTGTTTTCCATCCACAAAATGGGAACAATAAAAGTATCATCTACCTACAGGGTTGTTATGAGGGTTAAATATGCTTATTTCATATTTATAAATTGCTTAGAACAGTGCCATGCATATAGTACTGTATATGAGTGTTTAAAAACTAGGTTCTCCTAGTCATATATAAAATTATAGTCTATGAAATTCTGCACCACTTGTCTTCAATAACCAAGGAAAGATTCATTCTTTGAATTATACTTTAATTTTTATTTGTAACCCATCAGGTGAATACTTATTGCCCAGAAGTGGACCTGGGACCATATTTTGAGACTCCTTTTAAAGACATCTAGTCATGTTAGAAATGGGAAAACTGAGGACTATGGCAGGGAAAGAACTAGCCCAAGGTAATAACTATTAAATTGTAGCAGAGATAAGAATAGAAGCCAAGTCACTGCTTTCTCTACCAGCCACTTCTCTGCCTTGCTAAGGTTGAGATTAAAATATATTTTGTGATGAATTGATACATGATCTTGGAAAAATTCATACGAAGATTGTATTTACACTAACAATCAAAGTAAATTGTGTGCTTAGTGCACTAGAAGCATGTGTTATGTGTGAGACTATGATTCTCAATGTCATTGATATTACTTGTTACACAGGCCTTTTACTGATATGGATTTCTTTCTTTGTGACTAAATTGTCACAAGGTTAATATTGCCTTCTTTGTCAAATAAACTAAACCTGTTGAAATAAACTAAACCCTAAGGCAATTATATTTCTTACTCGAATACTTCAAAAGATCTCTCTCTAATGAGTGACTCAGACAGTAGTTTAATTGCAATTTAGATTTTCCATATTGGAATGTCTGTATCTTTTTAGCTTCAAATATTAAATTATTAAGAATGTATACAGCACAAAAACTAAACATGAAAACCAGCTCAGGGGGAATGAAGTATAAAACCAGAAATTGCTTCTTAATTGCTTTGTCAACTAAAGAAAAATAAAACTAAACAAAGAGCATAGCCTCCAGTTTTTTAAGGACATTTCTGAAAGCCAGGGTTGTGAATTCATTTGCTGTATTTCTAATACACCAGTAGCCCTTGCAAGACTCATTTATTGAAAAGCAAAGCAGAGCTTTGGGTGAGACCCCTTGAAGAGAAAAGCTGCCACTTTGCAAATACACCTTTATTTTTTAAATTTAGCACAGATAAAATCCCAGTGAGTTTTTAAAATGTGAGTTAACATTTGCAAGTGTCAGACATCAAATAGCAAACTCATCAATTCAAGTATTTTTACAATTCCATGAGAGACCATTGTTATGTTTGGACTGCAGCCCTATCAGTTTATTACAACCATTACTGCCTCCCAGGAGGCAGTGATTGAGATTTGTCCAGAGGTGTGAATTGCATAAATAATATCTTTTCTCCTATGGGTTTAGATAACTTCAATATTTAATACTTACTAGCATAATAAACAATTATGGTTCATCAAGATAGCAATAGAACATTTTGTATTGAATATACTACTTTTGTAAAGAAATGCCAGCAAAAAATAAGTTAATGCATTATGGTACATTAATAAAATCCTAAATTCAGTATGTCAGAACTGGAAGATCTCCTAGAGATTTTTTAGCCAAATCCACACAGTTCAATGGCAAGGAAATGGTGAATTTCCTCAAATTCCTCAAATTAGTGAGTTAATCCTGGAACCAAAAGTCATCAGAATCCCTGTCCAGTACTCACCCAAATTTGGGTTTGTTTTGTGTTTGTTTGTGTGTAAAGTTCAGCAAATGCATTACCTGTATGAGGTCCACATCAATTTGGTTAATGCCATGGCTTTCTCTGAAATAAATAGTAATCTAGACCAGGCTTTATTGCAAAAATTTCCCATTTTTGGTTATTAAAATTTATGGATATTAATTCATGTTAACTCTTCTATGATGTATTCATATTTGGAAGAACATGAAATGTAATCTAGGAGAACTTCCACATTACAGGCATTTTCCACTATTTATAAACATTTTTCGTATGTTCCTTCTTAAATTTATATTATACTATTACATACTAATATATTATAATAGCTAGAGAGTCATTTCTATGATTTTCTAAACACAATTGTGCCAGTTTATTTTAGACGAACTAAGAAAGTAGGGTAAATGAAAAAAATTGTCTTAAAAATAGAATTGCACAGCAATGACAAGAACATTGGTCTTTTTGATGACTTCATAGAAGCTGACTGCCACAATATATCTTTCTAAATTTTCAAAGGTGGATAATGTTTCTATAATAATAGCCAATCAAACCTTTTCTCTGATTTGGATTCAACATCTATTGTAATCCTTACTAAAAACATTACATGGTGCTCAGTAAACTGAACAAGCTCCTCATCCACAACATCTATTTCCTTCTCTCACTTGTTCAAATGTGGTGCCTCAATGACCCAAGCAACAGATTTTATCTAGACAGAGCATGGAGGACTGCCCTATGTCAGCTCCCTTAAAGGGGAGTAGTAAACTATAAAACCACTTAGCAATTATGTGCAATTGGATACTCATCAACAGAGTACCCCACCACTTATATTACCTGTGATCTGGCCACTTTTCTTTTGTTGTTCTCATGTGGGACAAGCAATATGGTGAGCTGACAATATACTGATTGTTCTTTTGCTATCTATGTAAGTTAATACACTGTCTGAATATATTGGGGCTAATGGTTTATGTTTTTCCAGCTTAATAAGTCAGCTTAACCTAGAGATTAGTAGTAAAGATCCCAAGTTCCAGATCCAGACAATCTGAGTTTACATCCCAACCACTACGGTTTGAATGTTCATTGCCTCAAAAACTCATGTTGAAAGTTAATTGACATTGTAACAGTATTAAGAGTTGGGACCTTGGAGAGGCCATTAGGCCATAGGGACTGTTCTCTTATGTGTGATGTCAATGTTATTATAAACAGGAAAGTTTGGCTTCCTCTTTTATGCACTTGTCTTTCCACCTTGTGCCATGTAATGACCCAGAAAGAAGGCCCTTGCCAGATGCTGTACCTTGATCTTGAACTTCCCATTCTCTAGAACTTTGAGCTAGTAAATTTCTGTTCATTATAAATTATCCAGTCTCACTTTTCTAAAGAAGACATACGTACCACCGCCAACAAGCATTAATGCAAATCAAAACCATAATGAGATACCATCTCATACCAGTCAGAATGACTGTTGATAAAAGTCAAAAAATAACAGATGCTGATGAGGTTGCAGAGAAAAGGGGACACTTATACACTGTTGATGACAGAGTAAATTATTTAAACCATTGTGGAAAGCAGTGTGGCAAATCCTCAAAGAGCTGAAAGCAGAACTACCATTTGACCCAGCAATCCCATTACTGGGCATATACCCAGAGGAAAATTAATCAGTCTACCAAAAAGACACATGCACTTCACTTGTGTGTTCAACACAGTGCTATTCACAATAGCAAAGACATGGGATCCACCTAAATGCCCATCAACAATAGACTGGATAAAGAAAATGTGGTACATATATGCCATGGAATACTATGCAACCATAAACAAATAAGATCATGTCCTTTCCAGGAACATGGATGGAGCTAGAGGCCATAATCCTCAGCAAACTAATGCAGGAACAGAAAACCAAATACTGTATATTCTCACTTGTAAGTGGCAGCTAAATGGTAAAACCACATGGTCACAAAGATGGGAACAATACACACTGGGGCCTACTTGAGTGTAGAGGGTGATAGGAGGGAGATGAACAGAAAAAAAAAATAACTATTGGGTTCTAGGCTTAGTGCATGGGGGATGAAATAATCCGTACAATAAACTCCATGACATTAATTAATCTATATAACAAACCTGCACATATACCCCTAAATCTAACTTTAAAAATTTTAAAAATAAAATGAAATAAATGAATAACCCACTCTTAGGTATTCTACTATGGCAGCACAAAATGGAGTAAGGTATAATCCTCTCACTTTTCAGCTGTGTGATCTTGGCCAAGGTACAAATAACCTTTCTGTGTCTTGATTTCCTAATATTATTCATTATCATCTAAGCCTCGATGATGGTAAAAGAGAAAGTTTACTGTGTCAAATAACCAGTCCAGTAACATCATAAAACAAGCTGCTCAACTTTTTTCATTAGCCTTCACATGTTAATTTAGGTGACTGTTGTGCACTAGGCGCTATACCCAATATGATGACTTTTAAGAAATGGAACCGTGAAATCTCATTGTAAATACTGGAGTGAAGGACACATGCTTAATGAGCAATATGCACAATACGCTTTCCAAGAATTCAGAGGGGACAGAGACCACTTTGACCCTGAGCCAGAGTGTGGATATAGTCTATAGATTTTCCTCATTTAAAACCTAATTAGTTTTAGCAAAGCCATAGTTGTCTTCCCTAACTATTCCAGAAATAGGTCAACCATTTCTTAGTAAGAGGAAAGGAAACCAATAATTTTCGGCACCAACATTATGATAATAAATGATTCTAGAAATGCATCAGTTATCCTTTATAGTGAAAAACATTTTCAGGCACCAACATAATAATGATAAACTCATAAATTGTACAGTATAAACACAATATGTAAGTCATATATTCTTGTTCATTATATAAAATTTAACTTCATTAAAATGTTTATTATATTCTGCTCAGAAAATACATGTTCATGAAAAATTTTGAAGAAGAAAGGGAGCCAAAATAGCCAACTAGATGCAGCCAGAAGGAACATGTCCCACTGAGAGACAGGAACATTGGGAAAACTGGCACACTCTGAGCAGAACTTCAGAGGGAAGGCATTGAGAGTGGATGAAGGGAGGGCACAGGCTCTGGATTGAAAGGGGAAAAAGTGGATAGATGTTTCCTCGCCTTTCCTGATAGCACACATGTGTGCAGGCACCCTGCCTCCCACCACGTTGGCATGAGCACACCGTGCCATCCTCGCCAACACTAACAGCACCCCACTCCCACTGTGGCACAGGTAGTCCACTGCACCACTTCCACTGCTGCAGTGCTAATGCATGCACAGGTACCAGAAACACACTCATACTGGTGCCCTGCCCCTTCCATGCCATGTCCACCATGCTGCCCAGCCCAACCCCCCATATGGCCACCCAACCATGCCATTGCATCTGCTAGCACGTGTAAGTGAGTGAGCACAGTTCTGACTGGCACTGCCTGTGTGAAACACTTTGGCCAGCCCTTCCCCATCAAAGTGTTGTGGCCTACAGAGCAGATCACTTAAACTTCTCCATCAAAAGAGATTTCAAACCTCAAGAGGCAAGAAATCAAAGTCGGGGGTCTAGAACCAGCCTCCCAGAGTTAGAGCATGCCAAATCCACCAAGCAAATGGAAAACACAGAAAAGGAGGAATTGCTGTTCTATTTTCAGATGAAACAGAGTTTAAACAATCCAAAAAGACAAGGAAGGGCATTACATAATGTTAAAAGGTTCAATTCAACAAGAGGACTTAACCATGCTAAATATATATGCAGTCAACACAAGAGCACCGATATTCATAAAAGAAGTTCCTAGAGACCTACAAAGAGACTTAGATAAGCACTGAATAATGGTGGAGAACTGAAACACCACACTGAGAGTATTAGAGAGATCACTGGGGCAGAAAACTAACAAAGATATTTGGGACTTGAATTCAACACTTAACCAAATGGACCTAAGAGACATCTACAGAACTCTCCACTCAAAAAAATCAGAATATAAATTCTCATTTGCACATGACACACACTCTAAAATTGACCACACAATCAGCCATAAAACGACTTTCAGGAAATGTTCTCAAAACTGAAATCATGTCAAGCATACTCTCAGACCACAGTGCAATAAAAATAAAAATGAATATTAAGAATGTTGCTCAAAACCATACAACTACTTGGAAATTAAGCAACCTTTTCCTCAATGACTTTTAAGTAAACAATAAAATGAAGGCAGAAATCAAGACATTCTTTGAAACAAATGAGAACAAAAATACAACATACCACAATCTCTGGGACACAAAGTGGTAAGAGGAAAGTTTATGGTGATGAATACTCACATCCAAAAGTTAGAATAATCTCAAATTAACACTATCAAGGAAACTTAAGAACATTATCAAGGGAAAAATAACCTTATTAGAAAGGAGGCAAATAACTTAAAAACATTATCAAGGAAAAACCAAATAATCTTATTAAAAAGTAGGCAAAGACATGAACACTTTTCAAAAGTCAACATACTCATGACCAACAATTATATGAAAACCTGTTCAGCATCACTAAACAGACAGGCAAATCAAAACCACAATGAGATACCATCTGACACCTGTCAGAATGACTATTATTAAAAAGTCAAAAAATAACAGATGCTGGCAAGGTTATGGAGAAAAGGAAACGCTTATACACCACTGGTGAGAATAAAAATTATGTTCAATCACTGTGGAAAACAGTTCAGAAGTTTCTCAAATAACTTAAACAGAACTACAATTTGACCTAGCCATCTCAATATCGGGAACATACCTAAAGGACTATAAATCAATCTACCATAAAGATGCATGCATATATGTTCATTGTAACACTACTCACAATAGTGAAGACATGGAATCAATCTAGATTCCCATCAATGATGAATTGGATAAAGAAAACAAGGTGCATATATACACCATGGAATACTATGCAGCCATAATAAAGAATGCAATGATGTCCTTTGTAGCAACATGGATGAAGCTATCAGCCGTTATCCTAGGGGAACTAATTCAGGAACAGAAAACTAAATAATGCAGTTTCTCATGTGTAACTGGGAGCTAAACATTGAATACACGAGGAGACAAAGAAGGGAACACCAGACACCAGGGCCTACACGAGGGTGGAGAGTGCGAGGAGGATGAGGATCAAAAAGCTACCTATTGGGTTTTATCAACACAGGAGCTAATAAGAAATTATTTTAGGCAGATAGTAAGGGTAAAGGGTCTCAGTGGAAATTTTCCCTTAATAAGAAACAACCCCCAAATCATCTCTTTTCTAACAGAAAAGGCAACATGAAGGGCCCGGCCGGCAAGGTTTGATATGCAAATGCCGGCCGTTAGAAACTGGGTCCACTCAATATGGTGATTTCTGCTCTCTTCTCCTTGTTACCACCTGTGCCAACTGTGATAGCCACCTCCAGATAACACCATGAGTTCAAAATATCATGGTGACTCGCATTTGCATATTAAAGAACTAAGGTGGAAGGTCCAGGTTTTTCACAAGCTATGTGAATGACACACCTGGTCACATCAACCCTCTGGGCCCTATGCAAACCAAACACTGCCTCCTCCAGCCCCCAGATATAATGGACTGCCTTTCTGCCACATATGCGGTTTCTCTTTGTTCCAAGTCCCCCTCTCTTGTTTCTGTATGGAAGAACTGTTTTCTTCTTTCTTCCTTCTTTCTTGCCTATTAAACTTTTCACTCCTTAAAACCACTTCACATGTGTCCATGTTGTTAATCCTACTGGCATGAGACCAAGAACCCTGGTGTTCCTTCAGTCATTGGAGCCATATCATTTTGGTGCCTGCGCCTGGAATTCATTCATCAGAGCAGTGAGTGTGGAGCAAATCTCAACCTCACATCTGCCCTTTAATCTCAAGGCTGTCTTCCAGCTATCCTGTCTCAAAACTTCCTGTCTTTCCCTGTCTGTAGTCTCTTATTCTCTGTGTGTTGAAAGTGTGGGACTTTTTACAGCCTAGGGAAGTCATCCTGTTAGGCAAGATCAGGAAATGCTGTAGTACTGAGGAAATAGCTCAGAAAATGAATGGAAAGGGAAGCACTTTTTAATATACAGTTTAGAAGCCCTACGGAAAACCAGGGCCAAACCTCTCAATTACTCTAAAATGTCTATAATAGACCAAAAGTCAGATGAGAATCCTGTGGCCTTTATGGAAAGGCTGAGAGAGGCACTAATAGAGCACACCTCTTTATCCCCCAAGTCAGTTAAGGGACAGCTTATCCTGAAGGATAAGTTTATTACAGCAGCTCCCAATATTAGAAGAAAACTACAGAAGCGAGCGGTAGGACCAAACAGGACTTTAGAGAACCTCCTAGAGGTGGCCCCTTTGGTCTTTTACAATAGGGACCAGGAGGAGGCCCAAAACAAAGAGAGAAAGCTCAGGAGAAGGACAAAGGCTCTAGCAACAGCTTTGCAGGCTTGCAAAGTCCAGGATCCCCAAGGTGCATCTGCTATTGGAGTGGCAGGCCAGGGCATTTTAAAAAGAAGCCACCTCGACCCTGTCCATCCTGTGGCGAAAACCACTGGAGACAGAACTGCCTCCAGAGGCGGAGATCTCTGGGTTCTAGACCAGACTCACAGGTGGTCCAGCGGGACCGATGGGTCCCGGGGCTCAAACCTTGGCTCCAGCAGCTCAAACTGCCATCATAGCACAGGGGCCCCAGGTGATTTTTTTATATTTTTGAGACGGAGTCTTGCTCTGTCATCAAGCTGGAGTGCAATGGTGCAATCTCGGCTCATTGCAACCTCTGCCTCCCAGGGTCAAGCGATTCTCCTGTGTCAGCCTCCCAAGTAGCTGGGACTACAGGTGTGTGCCACCACACCCAGCTAATTTTTATATTTTTGGTAGAGACAAGGTTTCAACATATTGGCCAGGATGGTCTCGATCTCTCAGCCTCTAGATCCGCCCACCTCTGCCTCCCAAAGTGCTGGGATTACCGACATGAGCCACTGTGCCCAGTAAAGCAGACCTCCTTCTGAACACTAGAGCCAATTTCTCTCCTTCGTCTCTCTAATCTAGGTCCTCCCCTCTTCCTATAGCCAGACTATAAGGGGCATCTCAGGAAAAACCCTAAGCCAATATTTTTCTCCACTTTGGTTGTAGTTACTAGGACTTAATTACACATACTTCCAAGCCATTGTCATGGTAGCTCTATTAGTCAGAAAAGTCTCCAAGTTAAACCCAGGAAATAATTTAACTGTGTACAACCCATATAATATGGCAAGATCACTTTCCTCAAGGCAGGGCTCTTAGCTAACAGCCGGTAAAGCAAGAAGTACATAAGGCTGGATAAGCAGTAATCACTCTCCCCAAACACAAGCTCTCAATCAGCTGAGCTACTAGCTCCTACAAAATCACGTGAATTAAGCAAGGGAAAGGTAGCTAACCAACTGACTCCAAGTATGCTTTCCTGATTTTCCATGCTCATGCTCCCATTGAAAAGGAAAGGCATTTTCTTACCACTGATGGATCTCCTATGAAATATCATCAGGAAATTAGCAGGTTGTAATCCTCAGTTTTTCTTCCAGCAGAGATAGCAGGGATGTGTTGTAGGGATCATCGAAAAGGGACAGATAAGGTAGCTAAAAGGAACAGATGAGGTAGCTGAAAGATTAGCTGATCAGGCAGCTAAATGAAAGGCAAGGAAGCCTCAAGGCACTAACAGACTTCAAGCACTTCTAATCTAGGAGGGCTCCATAAAAAGTATTAAACCTCAGTATTCGTCTGCAGAAATAGAATAGGCCACTTCTCAAGGGCATGCTTTTTAGCCCTCAGGATGGCAAATTCTATTTGCCAGACTCCAGCCAATGAAGGTCCTTAAAATCCTTCACCCAGCTTTTCAACTGGGAAAGGATAAAGCTTATCAGTGTGCTCAGAGATTGTTTTCAGGCAGAAGACTTCTAAATCGGTTAAGCGTGTAACCTATCTAGCTCACTTCCAACAAGAATTAACACAACTAGCAGTAGCTCAACCACAGGAACTAAAACCACCTTTATTTAGCCCAGGAAATTTGGTATTAGTGAAAATTAATTCTCTCCTTCCATAAGCCAACCTGGGAAGGGCCCTACCCTGTTCTTCTTTCAACCCTCTCGGCAGTAAACGTTACAGGAATCAACTCTCAGATACATCACATTCAATTCAAAGCCTGAAATGCTGCGGGAGTAACCCCTGGCAGCCCAGAGGAATGTCCTGAATATCAGTGTGGAGAAATAGAAGATGTTAAGCTAAAAATCATAAAAGACAAGTAACCAAGTGAGGGCAGCTCATCTTACTCAGTTCCACTTTTACCTCAAGAGATACTTTTTGTCATTTCTATCCTTTCCTCTCAAAATTTACAACAAAATATTAGAGCTTCTTTTTAATGCATATTTGCAGGGAGATTTAATTATTAATAGAATCACATTTGTGACTTTGTAAATCTCTTAAAAAATGTTATATCTGGGCAAATAAAATTTTAAATGACAACGGTTACTATGCCGCTCTTGTGAAAATTGTTACAGTTACACAACTATTTGCAATAGAACTATACACTGTGGCACCCGCAATGTGGAATTCTGGTTGTAAAATTATAATTGCTGTAATATTTTGCCCAATCATCATCCTTATAACAAGATTAATAATTGCAGGAGAGATTTAGTCAAGGTTGTTTTGCTTATAGCAGGAGTAACAGTTACAAATAAGAAGCAAACATAAAAGTTTTGCTATCATTAAGTTTAATAGGACTTTTTATTAAAGGTTGGTAATATAAGGCACTTTAAGCTATGAAAAGAAGGTTATAAAGAAATAAATTTTTATTAAAAAGGATTTTGTATTGTAAATCCTTGTCCTAAAAGGAAATTATTGGTTGTTTAAGGAAAAGATGTTTAGGACAAGTCAGAAAGTTGTATGTTGTAAGAGGGTCTGTGAACGTCATGAAAGAATTTAATAATTAAAGGAAAGAAATCGTCAAAATCAATGCTAAAGTTATTTTAGCCAGCCAGTAACGTATTTCTCCCGATCACATTGCAAGTTAAAAAGATGGCCTAAGCCTAAAGTTATTCTCTAATAGCAAATCAAGAGGGAAATGTATGCTTTTCTCTAGGAAAAAGTTACTTTTATATTAACATTTCTGATAATGTACAGTGACATCTAGTGGAAGAAATCTGGTATTGCATTCCATTGGAGTAACTAAGGTGTCAAACTCTGCTGTCAGTTATGGTTTATGGGACCCTCACTAATGGTGGTAATCTTCATACTTACATTCTAACCCTTTATTTTAAAACTTCTTGTAAAATTTATCTCTTTTCATCCAGAAGCAATTAAACTCCAAATGGTACTGTGAGCAGAGCCACACATGGACACAGCATTTTTCCGAGAGAACACTTGTATCAACCTCAGGAGAAGGCCCAGCTGCTGTCGCCCCACTCAACGCCCCTCTTCAGCAGGAAGTAGCCATAAACAATCGCCATCCCACACCCCTAACAGCGGTTAGGTTTATTTCTCTTTGAGAGGGGAATAATACAGGAGTTGTTAAGAATTATTTTAGGTAGATAGTAAGGATAAAGATTCTCAGTGGAAATTTTCCTGTAATAAGAAGCAATTCTCAAACCATCTCTTTTCTAACACAAAAGGTGGCTTGAATGGCCTGGCTGGCAAGCTTTGATATGCAAATGCAAGCCATTAGAAATTGGGTTTGCTTAATATGGCGACTCCTGCCCTCTCCTTGTGACCACCTGTGCCAAGTGTGATGGCCACCTCCAGATAAGACCATGAGTTTAAAACATCCTGGTGACCTGCATTTGCGTATGAAAGGGCTAAGGTGGAAGGGCCAGGTTTTTCACCGACTGTGTGAATGACCTACCCGGTCAAACCAATCCCCTGGGCCCTTTGCAAACCAGACACCACCTCCTCCAGCCTCCAGAGATAATGGGCTGCCTTTCTGCCACACATGGGGTTTCTTTTTGGTCCAAGCTCCCCTCCCTTGTCTCTGTACAGTGAACTATTTTCTTCTTTCTTCCTTCCTTCTTGCCTGTTAAACTTTTTGCTCCTTAAAACCACTCCACGCATGCCCATATTGTTAATCTTGTCAGCATGACAGCAAGGACCCTGGTGTTCCTCCAGGCATCAGTGCCAATCACTGTGCTTATCATCTGGGTGACAAAATAATTTTACACCAAACCCCTGCAACACACAATTTACCTATCTGACAAACCTGCACCTGCACCTCTGCAATTAAAATAAAAATTAAACATTTTTTGGAATGATACAAAAATAACCATCCATAACTAGTTTTTTGTTTTTGTTTTTGTTTTTTTTTTTAGATGGCAGATTGGAGGCAGTGTTAGTGAGGCCCTCCTACCTGGAAGGGCAGAATAGTGGATAGAATTCACACTGTTAGTTTCTTTTTCCAAGAACCAACACAGGAACTTAACAAGAAAACTGAAAGAATCTGCAGATCCTTTGAAAGAAGTGGGAGGCTGCAACCTACTCTGTGACAGGTAAAAAACCTGAAAATTCCCAGACTGTGAGATGGGGAGAGTCTGCCTCTTAGCATGCATCCTCACTGTGGAATCTGAAAATTCAGACCATGGGAGAAGGCCTTAGCTCTACACCAAACTGGAATGCATTTAGGTAGTGGCATGAAACACAAAAGTAGAAGCAGCAGCAGAAAGTGCCTTGCAGGCATTCCTATCCCTGGGGAAGAGGGAACCTACGGAAGCTATTCCTAACTATATCTCACAGGGGCCCTTAGGGAAGACAGCCAACAAGCTCAGAAAGGTTGCAGAGTGAAAGAAACTCCCAAATGAATTTTGATATAATATCAACTGGGGACCAATTCCCTTGATCAGAACCCGGGGTTGGATCAGAAAGTATGCATGAGACACGAGCACAGAAGCTTGGCACCCAGCCCTGCAGGCAGACGAGGAGAGGCATGCTTTGCAAGCCATGGTTGCTGTCTCTGTGGAGAAGCTTGTGGCTTGGGGCATGTCTGAGATCTGTGCACAGAATGCCTGGATCTAAACGTGGTACTGTTAGAAGAGCACTACACAGGTGTGAGACTGGCCTCACCAACTGCGTGGGAGCTGGGCAAGGATTACTGTTGCAGCCAGCTACTCCATACTCCCTTTGCAAACTCTTCTGTGCAGCACGGGCACTTATAACTTCCTCCAGAACATTGCCCTAATGGCCTAGGAACCACCTCCATCCTTTACAGGGGCTGTGGCCTGCCTCACGCAAAGAGAATCAGAGCTTAGACCTGCTTAACCCTGCCCATATCTGATGACATCCCTCCACCCACCCTGGCAGCTTAACACAAAGGAAATAAACTTTGGGGAGCTTTATAGCCCCACTCACCACCTGAGAAACCAGAATATTTCCCTTGGGAAACGTAGTGTAACTCCAATCCCATTGCTACTACTGTAGCTGGTGCTCTTTTGCAAGTGCCACCCCCTGGCTGCAGGCCAACCAGCAGAGGCCATTACAACACCTCTAGGCAGAATAACACTGCACTCAAGAAGAAAATGGCTGCATGACCTCAGCTGTCACCACTGTCTGCAACACTGTGGGTAACTAGAGGTAACTAGAGGTTCTCAGTCTGTCCACATGACAAGTTCACTACTATTATAACCAGCATTTGAGAAAGCCAGCACAGTAAGCCTATCTACAACCAGGAAATCTCACAGAGTCCACATCGCTCTCCTGCCTCCTCCATCAGAACAGGTGCTGATATTCATGGCTGGGAGAACTGAAGACAGGTCACATCACTGGATCAATGCAGACATTCCCCAGAACCAACCAAGCGTCTAGCAGCCCCCTTGGGTGGCTAGATCTAGAAGAGCAATAACAATGACTGTATTCTGGCTCTCAGGAAGTCCCATTCCTAGGGGAAGAGAGAGAGCACCACATCAGGGGAATGCCCCATGGGACAAAAAACCTGAATGGCAGGACTTGAGACCAGATCTTTTCACTGGTGGAAATGTTCTTATAGCAGAGACACAATTGTGTGCTGGGCACAGGAGGAAACATTTGCACCTCTACCCAATAGGCAAGCAGCCTCTGATCATAAAGGGTCTTCGAGAAGGGGTCCTTGTTTCCCTCTTGCACACCACTGCAGACACAGATGAGGCTTCTCCCAAGGGAACACAGCATGGATGCACCTATAGACAGCCTTCCTGGAACAATTCATGTTGATTGCAGCCCCACAGGAGGAGTACTCCCCAGATTCAGGCATGCACTGAAGCAGAGTCACAATTCTTCCATACTTGCAACAGCAATATTCCTGCAGATAAAAAGAGGTGCCTGTCTGATCTGAATAGCTAGAACACTGGGACAGGGATGAGGCTGGGAAGTAGATAGTTTTCCTGCTGGCCTAGCAGGGGATTTGATGTACTTCTGCTATGCACTCTGATAAAACCTCAGCATATCTAATTGAGAGTTCCCTCAGCCATCTTCATCGAGTCTGGGACCTCTGCACACCATTGAGTATTACATCTACCTACCTGCTTCAGTTACAACTGGTGCCTCCCCAGGGATATCTCCCCTACTATCCTGCAGCCTAAATAATCAACTCGCTAAATAAAACACTGAAGAAAAATTAAATAAAGTGTATAACACAAGAGAATAAGATAAGCTTCAAGAGATCCCTGACATTCCAACCCATAGGAGACAATGAACTTGCCCACACACCAAGTACATCATTATTACAACCAGCATCAGGGAAAGTCAGTGCACAAAGACTCTCTGTAACTAAGAAACTCATATAGAGTCTTCACCCCTAAAAGTACCAAAAATCAAATTTGGCTATAATAAACTGTAAACATTAAAGTCAGATCCTTAGAAGGAAAAAAATGAAATTAAAAAGGACACAGTCAAATCAAAATTAAATTCAAGAATTATGTGAATAAAGAGCCTACCTAAATGAGAAGAAACCAGAAAATCAATTCTGCTAGTATAACAAACAAGGTTCAACAACATCCTCAATAGATTATACTGGCTCCTCAGCAATGGATTCAAACCAACATGAATTCTGTGAAATGCCAGATAGAGAATTTAGAAGGTTGATTACTAAGATACTCAAGAAGATACCAAGGAAAAATAAAAACCAACATAAAAAAGTAATAAAGTCAGGATATGAATGAAAAAATTTCCAGAGAGATAGATATCATAAAGAAAAACCAATCAGAATGTCTTGAAATAAACAACACACTTGGGAAAATACAAAATGCAGTGGAAATTTTCAACAATAGACCACAACCAATAGAAGAGAGAATTTCAGAGCTTGAAGACAAAGATAAAGATAAAAGGATCAAAAGAAATGAGGAAAGTCCCCAAGAAATATGGTATTATTTTAAATGGCCAAACCTAAGAATAACTGGTGTTTCTGAGGGAGAAGAGAAGTCTCATCAACACATGGAACATTCTCTAAGATAGATCATATGATAGGCCACAAAACAAGTCTCAATAAATTTAAGAAAATGAAAATCATATCAAGTATCTTCTGATACCACAGTGAAATAAAACAGGAAATCAACTCCAAAAGGAACCTTCAAAACTACACAAATATATGGAAATTAAATAATCTGCTCTTGAATGATTTTGGGGTTAACAATGAAATCAAAATGGAAATATAAAAATTCTTTGAAATAAATGGTAGTAGTGACACAACTTATCAAAACATCCCAGATACAGCAAAAGCGATGCTAAGAGGAAAGTTCATTGCATTAAATGTCTACATCAAAAAGTTTGAAGGAAGATAAATTGACACTGTAATGTCATATCTTAAGGAACGAAGGAAATAAGAACAAAGTAAACCCAAACTGAGCATAAGTAAATAACAAAGATCAGAGCACGACTAAATGAAATTGAAACAAAAATAAATGAAAGAAAAAGCTGAAAAAGTTAAACAAAATTGATACACCATTAGCAAGATTAACCAGGAAAAGAGAGAAGATCCAAATAAGCTCAATTAGAAATGAAATGGGAGATATGACAACTGATACCACAGAAATACAAAAGATCGTTCAAGGCTACTATGAATACCTTTACATGCACAAACCAGAACATCCAGAAGAACTGGATAAATTCCTGGAATTTTACAATTCTCCTAGATTAAATGAGGAAGAAATAGAAACCCTTAACGACCAATAACAAGCAGCAAAATTGAATCAGTAACTTTAAAAATGCCAAGAAAAAAAAGAAAGTCCAAGACCAGATGGATTCACAGCTGAATTCTCCCAGACATTTAAAGAAGAAATGGTATCAGTAATACTGAAACTATTCCAAAAGATAGAGAAAGATAGAATTCTTCCTAAATCACTCTACAAAGCCAGTATAACCCTAATACCAAAACCAGGAAAGGACATAACAAAAAAAGAAACTATAGAACAATACCCCTGACGAACATAGATGCAAAACTCCTCAACAAAATACTACCTAATCAAATCCAACAGCACATCAAACAGATAATACATCATGATCAAGTGTGTTTCATCCCAATGATGCAGGGATGGTTTAACATACACAAGTTAATAAATGTGTTACATCACATAAAGATAATTAAAACAAAAATCATATGATTCTTTCAATAGAAGCAGAAAAAGCGTTGTATAATATCCATCGTCACTTTCTGAAAAAAGAAAAAGAAAAACTCAACAAAATAGTCATAGAAGAGACTTACCTCAAAGTAATAAGAGCACTCTATGACAAACGCACAGCCAACATCATACTAAATGGGGAAAAGTTAAAAGCATTGCCTCTGAGAATTGGAACAAAACAAGGGTGCCTACTTTCACCACTTCTATTCAACATAGTACTGAAATTCTAGCCAGAGCAATCAGACGAGAGAGAAATAAAGGGCTCCAAAACTGAATAAGAGGAAGTCTAACTGTTGCTATTCACTAATGATATGATCACATACCTAGAAAACCCCCAAGACTCACCCAAAAAGCTCCTAGACATCATAAATAAATTCAGCAAAAGTCTCAGGACACAAAATCAATGCACATAAATTAGTAGCACTGCTATACTCCAATGACAACAAAGATGAAAATCAAATCAAGAACTCAATCCCTTTTACAACAGCAGAAAAAAATAGAAAAATACTTATCAAAGGAAGTATAAGATCTCTACAAGAAAAACTGCAAAACACTGATAAAAGAAATCATAGATGAAACAAACAAATGGAACCATATCCCATGCTTATGGATGGGTAGAATCAATATTGTGAAAACGGCCATACTGCCAAAAGCAATCTACAGATTCAATGCAATTCCCATAAAGATAGCATCATCATTCCTCACAGAACTAAAAAAAAAATCTAAAATTCATATGTAACCAAAAAAGAGCTCACATAGCCAAAGCGATATTAAGCAAAAAGAAAAACTATGGAAGCATAACATTGTGTGACTTCAAATTATACTACAAGGCTATAGTAACCAAAAAAGCTTGATACTGGTATCAAAATAGGCATGTAGTCCTATGGAAGGGAATAAAGATCTCAGAAATAAAGCCAAACACTTGCAGCCAACTGATCTTCAACAAATCATACAAAAACGTAAATTAGGAAATGGACACCCTATTCAATAAATGGTGCTGGGAAAACAGAAAAGTTACATGTAGAAGACAAAAACTCGATTCCCATCTCTCACCTTGTACAAAAATCAACTCCATATGGATCAAAGACTTATATATAAGGCTTGAAACTATAAAAATTCTAGAATATAACAATGCAGAAATTTGTCTGGGTATTGGCTTAGGCAAAAGTTTAAGACCTCAAAAGCAAATGCAAAAGAACAAAAATAAATAAATGGGACCTAATTAAACTTAAAAGCTCCTACACATCAAAAAAAAAAAAAAATCAGCAGAGTAAACAGGCAAACGACACAATGAAAGAAAACATTTATGAACTATGCATCTGACAAAGGACTGCTATCCAGAATCTACAAGGAACTCAAACAGAAACAAATAATCCCAGCCAGAAAAAAACAAAAAACAAATAATCCCTCAAAAAGTGGGCAGAGAACATTGATATGGTTTGGCTCTGTGTCCCCACACAAATCACATGTTAAATTGTAATCTCCAGTGTTGTGAGAAGGACCTGGTGGGATGCCACTGGATCATGGGGAAAATTTTCACCCTTGTTGTTCTCATGATAATGAGTAAGTTCTCATGAAATCTGGTTGTTTGAAAGTGTGTAGCACTCCCTTCTTCACTCTTTCTCTCTCTCTCCTGCTCCACCATATGAAGATGTGCCTGCTTCCCCTTTGCCTTCTGCCATGATTGTAAGTTTCCTGAGGCTTGCCCAGCCATGCTTTCTGTACGGCCTGAAGAACTGTGAGTCAATCAAACCTCTTTTCTTCATAAATTACCCAGTCTCATGTAGTTCTTTATAGCAATGCGATAATGGACTAATACAAACATGAATAGACATTTCTCAGAAGAAGATATACAAACAGTCAACAAACATATCAAAAATGCATAACATCATTAATCTTCGGGGAAGTTCTAATGAAAACCACAATGAGATATCATCTTACTTTTGCAAGAATGGCTATAATTTAAAAAAAATAAAAAATAACAGATGTTGAGGTGGATGTGGTGAAAAGGGAACACTGCTAGTGGAATATAAACTGGTATAACCATTATTGAAAAGAGTATGGAGATTCCTTAAAGAACTAAATGTAGAACTACCATTCAATCTAGCAATCCCACTACTGGGTTTATACCCAAAGGAAAGGAAGTCATTATATGAAAAAATCTCATGCACACCCATGTTTACAACAGCACAATTTGCAATTGCAAAGATATGGAACCAACCTAAGTGCCCATCAGCCAATGAGTACATAAAGAAAATGTGGTATTATATACACCATGGAGTATTACTAAGCCATAAAAAGAGTGAAATAATGTACTTTATAGCAACTTGGATGCAGCTGGAGGCCATTATTCTACGTGAAGTACCTCACTAATAGAAAACCAAATATTGTACGTTCTCCTTATAAGTAGAAGCAAAGAAATGAGGATGCAAAGGCATAAGAATAATATAAAGGATGTTGGAGACTGCAGGAAAGGCTTGGGGATGTGACTGATAAAAGAATACATATTGGGTACAGTGTACACTGTTCAGGTGACAAGTGTAATAAAATTTCATAAGTTACCACTAAAGAAATTTTCAGTGTAACCCAAAAACACCAGTACCACAAAAACTTTTGAAATAAAGAATAAAAACCATCCATAATCCAGAAATAACTGCCAAAAACTTTTTGACTTTTTTTGCATTTTTAAATATATTGAGCTAATAATGCATAATTTGCTTTTTAAAGAATGTTTTATTTATTTTATTTCAATTAAATATGTAAAATGAAGGAAACAAAAAGTCCTCATAACTCCACTATCAGTTAACCCGAGATGCATTTTAAAAAAGATTACGCAAGTGGTTAGAAAATTCAAAGAGGGGCCGGGCGCGGTGGCTCAAGCCTGTAATCCCAGCACTTTGGGAGGCCGAGGCGGGTGGATCACGAGGTCAAGAGATCGAGACCAACCTGGTCAACATGGTGAAACCCCGTCTCTACTAAAAATACAAAAAATCAGCTGGGCACGGTGGCGCGTGCCTGTAGTCCCAGCTACTCAGGAGGCTGAGGCAGGAGAATTGCCTGAACCTGGGAGGCAGAGGTTGCGGTGAGCCGAGATCGCGCCATTGCACTCCAGCCTGGGTAACAAGAGTGAAACTCCGTCTCAAAAAAAAAAAAAAAAAAAAGAAAGAAAAAAAAAAGAAAATTCAAAGAGTATATGACTGGGCTTGGTGGCTCACCCCTGTAATCCCAGCATTTCGGGAGGCCGAGGAGGGCGGATCACTTGAGGCCAGGAGTTCAAGACCAATCTGGCCAACATGATGAAATCTCATCACTACTTAAAAAAAAAAAATAGCTGGGCATGGTGATGCAGGCCTGTAATCCCCAGCTACCTGAGAGGCTGAGGCATGAGAATTGATTAAACCTGGGAGGTAAAAATTGCAGTGAGCTGAAATTATACAATTGTACTGCTCCATCCTGAGCAATAGAGCAAGGCTCTGACTTAAAAAAAAGAAAAGAAAAAGAAAAAAAAGAAAATTCATACAGTATAATGTTGTATCCTTCCACTACACAAATGTCAGAATATATACTATATAATATGCCAAAAGGTTTTTATCAGGTTTTCAATTTTTAGAAATTATAAACAATATTGTGTTGAATTGTTTGCCAGTACATATCAGTATCATATGAAAACGACTGGATGCATTTTCACCAAATTTGTAAAGTATGTTTAGAATAGTGTATCCCCAAATATAAGCTATGTAAGATCCATGAGATTTACTTTGAGAGTCAGGAGGGAAACATTTCTAAAAATATGCTGCAATGCAGCTGTATCTGAGTTTCAGCAAGATACCTCTATGATTGTTAATCAGGAAAGCCCTGCTACATACATTAAGATGCCAAGGAGTCAGAAATCAAGCAGTGCTTAAACAGGGGCTTCTTTTTTAAAAATTACAAGGTCAGATACTACAGTACACCCAATTATAAGGACTCGCTTTCAATTAGATTGTTTCTCAAATAGACAACTTGATACTATTAATATGTGATCCAGAGAAACAACAGGAGTAGTATTTATGTATCGTCATCGATGATTAACATGAACAACTCACAAGAGGACAACTAAAAAATAAGTAAGTCAATGTCTGCTTTATAGGTATTCTAAATGATAAGAAAGAAAAAGACAAATGAGTTGATATGGTTTGGCTGTGTCCCTTCCCAAATCTTACCTTGCATTGTAGTTCCCATAATCCCTACATGGTGTGGGAGGGACCAAGTGGGAGGCAATTTAATCGTGGGGGTGGTTATCCTCATGCTTTTTGCCCTTTTGCTCAGCACTTCTCCTTCCTGCCATCATGCGAAGAAGGGATGTGTTTGCTTTCCCTTCCACCATGATTGTAAGTTTCCTGAGACCTCCTCAGCCCTTTGGAACTGTGAGTCAATTCAACATCTTTTCTTGATAAATTACCCAGTCTCAGGTCTGTGTTTATTAGCAGTGTGAGAATAGACTAATACATGGGTAAAGAAAAACAAGGACAAATGGATAAAGAAAAGGAAATTGCAGAGTCTACTTCTTGATGGGATTATTTGCATTATCATATTCCAGGGGCGAACATACAGAAATGGGAAAAGTGCACGGCCATTTTTACAATAGACCATATTCTTCCTGCTTATCTATCCCCTACCTCTTCTTTTACCTCTTTCTTCCCTCCAGTCAAACTATCCTCCTTGATTTTCTTCAGAAATGGCAGGCGGGTTCTCCACTTAAGGCCTTTGCCTGGAACACTCTTCTCTTCCATTACCTATCCACAGAATTACTTCCTTTATCTCCTTCAAGTCTGTGGGTTGGAAATTTGCTTTGAGCTCAGCTGGATAAATATTTTAGTCTTAGCTGGGATTACTCATGTGCCTGTGATCACCCGGTAGATCAGCTGGGTGCTAAGAAGGCCTCAGATGTAATGGCCTATGCCTACTCCACATGACTTCTCACCCACCAGCAGACTGGACTGGGCTTGTTTATATAGTAGTCACACAGCAAGTACAGAAGCATGCAAGGCCTCTCAATACATAGCTTGGAACTAGCGTGATGTCACTTCCACCACATTTTATTAGGTAAAGCAAGTCATAATGGCAATTCAGATTCAAGTGGTGGGGATATAAATTCCACTTTCACTATGAGGGACTTCAGTCACATTGCAAAAGGGTGTGAATCATCAAATGGGAATAATTTTGGCCTTGCAGCAATATATCATAGTGAGTCATTTTTTCGGCACTTTTTTCAGAGTAATAGTCTTCAGGCAGGGAAGCACATCTTCTGTAACTCATTTAATAAGCCACAACGTTTTCATGTGGTTTCTTATACAACAAAAGTTAACAGATGCACATGCTTTGTAAATTATAAACATAAAGAGAAAATCACGTAAGAAATCAAAGAGGGGGAATAAAAGGTTAGAACTATTATCTAGTATTGAATTCTCCATTCACAGTAGGGGATGCTAATAGAGATTGGGATAATGTTTATGGAATTATGAACGTGAAGGATTTTGAGCCTAAAATACCATTCTGAAAGGAGACAAGTTTTGGGTATACCAGAAAACTATCACCTAGGGGCAGAAACAATTTCCAGTAACTCGGGGATTTTATTTGAAAATATTCTCTTCAATGAAAGCACATGGATTAATTTTGTATACTTGTATTTGTTTGCTTGGGCTGTCATAGCAAACTTGAGCAGACTGGGTAGCCTAAATAAAAGATATCTATTTTCTCACAATTCTGGAGGCTAGAAGTCTTAACCTCCTGTCAGCAAGTTGGGTTTGGTTTCTTCTGTGGCCTCTCTCCTTAGTTTGCAGATGACCTCCTTTTGGCTGTGTTCTCACATGGACTTCCCTCTGTATGCACGTGTACATCTCTAGTGTCTCTCTGTATATCATAATCTGTTCTTTTGAAGACACCACTCAGATTGGATTAGAGCTTATTCTAACGGCCTCATGTTAACTTAATTGCCTCTTTAAAGGTCCTGTCTCTAAATACAATCACATTTGTGGGTTTAGGATTTTACAAATTTTGAGGGGACACAATTCAGTCTGTAACAAAACTGTTCTTGAATAGTGACATCATTCTTGTGAATGAAAGGAAGGCAATTCAGGAACACTTGAGCCTCTCATGTCTGTCATGATTCTTTTCTGTATAAACAATGTCAATGGCAACTGTACCCCTGAAATGGAGTCTCGGGGCCAATGGAGGCTGGTAGGACATTGGCTGCATATGTCCCCAGTTTTGATGTTTACCTTGCTTCTAATAGTATTCTGAATTTTTATATAAAACCAATCAGGGCAATATCAAATCATATCACGTGCATGTGTACCTGTGTGGGTGTGCACGAGTAATTTTCTATTTAGTCTTTCTTTCCACCACTTCATAACTCTCTGAAATACTGTAGTTGATATTAGAAGTGGGACTAGCCTAAAGAAACACACCACCACCACTGTCAGATTTGGGAAGAAATTGATAACAATGGCAAATTGAAATCATCTTGGAACAATTCTCCCGCAGCATCAAAAAACCAACTATAGTGTTTCAGACATGATTTTATTTAGGAATAATGCAACCGTGCTGATGGATAGCTGGTTTAGATAAAAACAGTTTCAAAGGAAATGAAAGAAATAATAAAATTAAAAATTGTGATAGGAAGTTAGTTGTGTGAAAACTCAATAGCCTAAAGCATGAGACTGCTAGATTACTGTGGAATTTTCCTTGGAGAGTGGGACTATATAATAGTAGAATTCATCAACTCTTCCCTTAACTAGAATGGGTTGGATCCAAAAGATAATTAAACAAGATGTGGGATTTAGAGGAAAGACACAATGAGAGTAGAGCCAAAAAATACTTCAACTGAAAGGAAAAAATAATTGAAGAGTTTATTTTTTTTTTAAAATTGCAGAGGTGGGGTGGGGAAAAAAACTACATATACTCTGCTTTAACAAGGTAGTTAACAGATAAAAACTTACAGCTAGATAGGAAGAATAAGTTCTGGTATTCTATAGCACCTTACCGTGACTATGGTTAACAATAATTTATTGTATACTTTCAGAAACCTAAAAGGGAAGATTCTTGAATACTCTCAAAACAAAGAAATCATGATTTTTTGAGATGATAACTATATTACTCTGTTTTGATTATTGCACGTTGTATACATGTATCAAAATTTCACTCTGTATCCCATCCCATATATACATACATATATACAATATGTATATATATACACGTATATATATACAATATGTATATATGTATGTGTATATATATACAACATGTATATTTATTGTATATATATAGTATACATATACATATTGTATATATGTATATATATACACATATATACACTTGTGTATACTATATACAAGTATATAGTATATATACACACACACACGCACACACAATTATTACATGTGAACTAAAAAATAAAAAGAAAAAAGTCAAAAAGTCAAAGAGAACTATGGCCCTGGAGTACTGCAATTTGTGCAAATATGTTATAAACAAATTTAGTTTTCTTTTTTAATACACAGAAAAATACTTCAGAAAAATTTTTCTACAGAAGATAGTTTCTAAATGGAAAAATAACAGTACCAAATTGAAATGATATTGAGTTAATTCAACTAAAGCATTAAACAACCAACTACTGTGTTTCAGACTTTATTTGTTTAAGAATAAGGCGACTGTGCTGGTTAGTACCTAGTTGAGATAAAAAGGACAAGACATTCATATCATGGCTAGAAATCTTAGGGAGAATTTTTCCCCTTTGTCTTCAATGTCATGTTAAAATGTTCACTTGAAACCTTGGCTTCTATGGCTACTAAGTCAAGCACATGGGTGGGTAGGTAAAAGTACTATGCTGAAAAGCATTCTAGCTTTCTTTTTATAAAAATACATGTTAAAAGATCACAAAAGGTGTTGAACAATGAGAACACATGGACACAGGGAGGGGAGCACTACACACTGGGGTCTGTGGGGGGAAATGGGGGAGGGGCAGGGGTGTGTGGAGGTGGGAGGAGATAGCATGGGGAGAAATGACAGATACAGGTGAGGGGACGGAAGGCAGAAAACCACACTGCCATGTGTGTACCTATGCAACAATCTTGCATGTTCTTCACATGTACCCCAAAACCTAAAATGCAATTAAAAAAATAAAAAAATAAAGATCACAAAAGGAAAAGAGTTAAATGTTTTCAGGTTTGGGGAAATTTCCCAAAAGGTATTCCAAATTGTCTTTTAAACAAAGGCTATCATAAAAAGGCAATCAAAGATAGGAGAGGAAGTCAACTAATACCAGGTGAATAGCATCCCAAGTCTACTTCTTAGGTTTAAAGCATGTGTACATTGAAGAGGAGAGCAGTGAGGAGGGAGAAATTATAGACTAACATGAGAAACTTTACAGAAAATCAAGCCCTAGAAAGGCAAAGGAAACTACTCTAAGGCAAACTGAAAATGAGGCTAAGGAAATCTCCACACAGAACATTGGAAATATCACTTGGTTACTCCTAGCTGTGTGTGACCAGGTACAGCAAGAACCAGGTGAGGTAAAGAAAGACCTGGCCAGTTTGTAAGCTGAATTTAGAGGAAACACAGAGAAGCCAGAAATTACTAGGTTGAAAATAAAGTTCTTTTTTTTTCTCCAACCCCTCAATACAGTAAAACATCAAATAAAGCCATTGCCAAAAAGACATGATCTTTTTATAAAGATATAATTCAAGTTTTAACTGTAAGATACTTTGATAATACCTCCAAAAGAATTCAAGTGATATCTGGTATTGGTCCATGGCAGATTGTCATGCCCAAAGTAGATGGGATTACATGTGGAGAGAATGCTGATCTCTAAAAGATTCGTAGGTATAGCTTTTGTCCAACGAAGTAGATTCAGATTCATAGAAAACCCACAAAATTTTGAGGATCTGTGCTGGTAAAAGTGCTGCCAATCTAGACTAAAAGGAACTAAATAATTCAGAATGCAAATGAATTCTTGGGCTCCCAACTTTCTATGAACAGAAAGCACATTGAGAAAGTTGCTCAAAGGGCGTATCTTCCAACATATTCTTTGCCAATGGCTCAGAATAGAAGAAGAGAAAGAATATCTGAGATATTCTTAGAGGGCAGAGTCAAGATCCATGGAGAACAATAAACCATGGTGCCTCTTAGAACCAGACTATAATCAGGGACATACCTTATCCCTTGGCATTCTTCTGAATTTTTATAATTGTTACAGATCAGTGACTTATGTGCCTTTCATCCTTCTTTTGGAATCAGAGAATTTAGTGTGGCTGCCTCATCTCTGCCACACCATTGTATGTCCAGTATGAGGAGGGCAGACAAATTTCTTGATAGGGGATCATGTATTTTGCATGTCGGTTGATGAGGTTAATTGGGGCAGAAGGTAAACTGTGGTAGATTAACTGCATTGATGATCACCGTTAATAGACTCCCCATATTCACACCTGTTGCAAAGTGACAGTGCAGTTCTCTAGAAGAAAGCGTGGAGTTTACTTCCCCACACCTTGAATCTGGGATGACATTATGGCTTGCTTTGGTCAACTGAATGTGGCAGAAGTGATTGTGTGCCATTTCGATCTACAGGTCTCAACAGGCATTGTATACTTCTTTCCCTCCTGAAACTCTGCCATGCTGTGAGAACGAGGTTGCACTATCTTGCTGGAGAAAGAAAGACTATGTTGATGGGAGCCTGGCTAACCCAGCACACTCCCAAATATGTAAGACAGCCCAATCAAGATCAACAGAGCTTCCTTCCTACCTTATCCACAGCTGACTGCTAACACATAGTCTAACCAAGATGAGAAAAAGATGACTCATAGACTCATGATCAAAAATAAAAGGTTATTAATTTAAACCATGAAATTTGAAGTGATCTGCTTTACTGAAATAAGGAGGTAATGTAGGTTCTAGTAACCAAGTAAACTAGAAGAAAGTGCACAGTATTTCTTTTATGCGGTGACCATTAAGTTTCCCATAAACTCAAAATAGAGCTTATAAAGATAACATAATTTAACCCATGAAACAAGTTTATTTTTACACTAAAATTTAAATGATTGTTTTGTTCTTGGTTTTATAAGAAACCCTGTAAAATATACCAATACTCATATTGGTGAGAGGAGGAGAAGGATTATAAAAGGAGGGTAAATACTGAATATTTATGTCCCCCACGAAATTAATATATTGATACATAATCACCAATGTGATGATATTCAGAGATAGGGCCTCTTGAAAGGAGATTAGAATATGAGTATATAGCCCTAATGAGTGGGATTAGTTCACTCATAAAAGAGGCCCCAGAGAGATGCCTTAACAAAAGGCATCCACACTATGTGAGGAAATAGCCAGAAGGTGCCATCTATGAACCAGAAACTGGGCCCTCACCAGACACTGGATCTGCCTTAATCTTGGACTTCCAGTCTCCAGAACTATGAGAAATAAGTTTCTGCTGTTTATAAGCCACCCCGTTTATGGTATTTTGCTGTAGCAGTCTGAATGGACCAAGACAGTAATAAATGTGACATGAACATAAAATTGAAATTGAAGTTTGTTATCTTAATTTTCTGGTTTTATTAATTGGTGCTTATGATAAATAATGCTGCGAATTTTACTAATATATACAAATAATCCCGCTTGAAATTTCTGGATAAAAATGTTAATGTCTGACAATTTTTGATATGAATATGGCTATATTTCTAGTATTTTGAATTGCCATTTGCAAAGATAAGCTGATACAGCAATGAGATAATAAATTGCTGCATTTATCTAAAGACTTTTAAAAGAAACTGGAGTTCAACATTAGAGCTGCCTGCAGGCAATTAAAAAAAATGTGTTAAAACTAAATCAACAATGGAAACTTTTAGATAAAGTATGATTTTTTTCAGCTATTTATGGTTCTTGCATTCCCTAAAGGAAAATACAGATTTTTCTTTGCATTTAGCTGGAGTCTGAGTGATCATTATGGAGATGGTCTAAAGCTACCCAATTTGTGACTGCTTTCAAGAAACATAAGCTATTAGAGGGAAAAAAGTGAGAAAAAAATGGAGGCTGCTAAATGTGAGTGAGGAGAACAACACTATAATTTGAACACATGGTATGGTTTCATAACATGTAACATGGTAAAATAAAGCCAATGGAAAAGGAGAAAAACTGGTAGCACAAAAGCACAAATGAAGGATTGAATTAATAAACTCACATTAAACCAGGTAAAAAGAAACAATGACGTAACAGCAACAATGTGAAACTGTGATGTGTTTCTGAAAAAGATAATACTTTTGATCCACTGTGAAAGTGGATTGTAGCCTCCATTTTACTTTGTTCTACCCCAAGCACTCATGTGAAATAATTTCAACTTTAATTTTAATTTTAATATTTATTTACTTATTTATATTGTACTTTAGGTTCTGGGATACACGTGCAAATCATGCAGGATTGTTGCAGGTACATACACGGCAATGTGGTTTGCTGCCTCCATCCCCTCGTCACCTATATCTGGCATTTCTCCCCATGTTATCCCTCCCCAACCTCCCTACTCACTGCTGTCCCTCTCCTAGTCCCCACCAACACACCCCAGTGTCTGGTACTCCCCTCCCTGTATCCAGGTGTTCTCATTGTTCAACATCTGCCTATGATTGAGAACACGCAGTGTTTGATAATTTTGACTCTTAGTATCCTGAATTTGGTCTGCTTTCTGCTGAAACAAAACTGGAATCCTTCGAGAGTTGCATACTTTAAAATGGGATGGAAGCCTCCTGTTCTTGCGAGGGAGCAAAGTTACTTTCAAAGATGTTTGGAGGTTGTCACATAGGAGCCAGCCTGAAATTGCTCCCCCTGGTCTGTGAAAAGTTGAACTTTAAAATGCTGTTAATGATCACCTGGAATCAGTGGTCTATGAAAGACCAACAGTCCATGGTAAGGCTTAAGAGGACAACATGAAGTAAGCAATAAACAATTTTTATGTAATATGTCATTAGATTGGGGCACAAGTACAAACCATTTTAGCTTAATATCAAAATCTACCAAGGGTCAGGGGCTGGGCTGTGGAAAATGCATGTGTGATTACAATCCTCAGACAAACTTTATCAGGTCCATCTGAGTCTAGATATTAAATCACATCTGTGTACTTTCTTGGCTACTGGGAACATGGGGGCAGATACTGCATGGGCCCTTGGGTATTCATATTACTAACCAGGACAGAACTTTTTGATAATGAAAATGAATTAAAATGAAGCCATATATATTGCACAAGGTCTTTCTGAATGGCATAATACCACATAAAAAGAGATGGTGGTACAAAAGTAGGTTGAGACGTGTCAGAATCCCATCCTGTGTGGACATTTACAGCTATACTTCCCCAGGTATCATAGGTACCAAAGAGGTTTGTTGAGCTAAGAAAAATTCAGACCTTATACCACCATTCAAGAAAAAAAAACTACATGCTTTAGTCACCAAAACTAGAAATGTATGTAATGATATAGTTGGGCTTTGTTACTACCCAAATCTCACCTTAAATTGTAGCTCCCATAATTCCCATGTGCTGTGGGAGGGACCTGGCAGGAGATAATTGAATCATGGGGGTGGATTCTCACATAATTTTCTCATGGTAGTGAGTAAGTCTCACAAGATCTGATGGTTTTTATAAGAGGAAACCCCTTTTGCTTGGTTCTCATACTTTCATGTAAGAAGTACCTTTCACCTTCCACCATGATTGTGACATCTCCCCAGCCACGTGGAACTGCCAGGTTTTTAAACCTCTTTTTCTTTACAAATCATCCAGTCTCAGGTATATTTTTATCAGGAGAATGAAAACAGACTAATACACCTAATTGGTACAAGTAGAGTGAGGTGCTGCAGTAAAGATACCCAAAAATGTGGAAGTGATTTTAGAACTGGGTAACAGGCAGAGACTGGAACAGTTTCCAGGGCTCAGAAGGAGATAGGAAAATGTGGGAAAGTTTGGAACTTCCTAGAGACTTATCGAATGGCTTTGACAAAAATGCTGATAACACATACGATGAAATCCAGGCTGAGCTGGACTCAGATGGAGATGAGGAACTTGTTGGGAACTGTAGTAAAGGTGACTCTTGCTCTGTTTTAGTAAAGAGACTGGCAGCATTTTGCTCCTGCCCTAGAGATTTGTGGAACCTTGAACTTGAGGAATATGACTTAGGGTATCTGGCAGAAGAAATTTCTAAGCAGCAAAGCATTCAAGAGGTGACTTGGGTGCTGTTAAAGGTATTCAATTTTAAAATGAAAACAGAGCATACAAATTCAGAAAATTTGCAGCCTGACAATGTAATAGAAAAGAAAAACCCATTTTTCTGGGGAGAAATTCAAGTTGGCTGCAGAAATTTGCATGAGTAATGAGGAGCCAAATGTTAATTACCAAGACAACAGGGAAATGTCACCAGGGCATGCCAGAGACCTTTGTAGTAGGCCCTCCCATCACCAGCCCAGAAATATAGGAGGAAAAAATGGTTTCATGGGCTGGGTCCAGGGACTTCTGTGTGCAGCCTAGGGCCTTGATGCCTGGTGATCCAGCTGCTCTAGCTATGGCTGAAAGAGGCCAAATACAGATCTGGCTGTGGCTTCAGAGAGTGCCAGCCCCAAACCTTAGCAGCTTCCACATGGTGTTGAGACTGTGGGTACCAAGAAGTCATGAATTGAGGTTTGGGAACCTCCAACTAGATTTCAGAGGATGTATGGCAACTACCAGGCAGAGGTTTGCCACAGGGGCAGGACCCTCATGGAAAACTTTCACTAGGACAATGCAGAAGGAAAATATGGGGTTCAATCCCCCACAGAGTCACCCCTGAGGCACTGGCTAGTGAAGCTGTGAGAAGAGGGCTACCGTCCTCCAGACCCCAGAATGGTAGACCCACCAACAGCTTTCACTATGTGCCTGGAAAAGCTCCAGATACTCAATACTAGCCCACGAAAGCACCCAGGAGAGAGGCTGTACCCTGCAAAGCCTCAGGGGCAGAGCTGTCCAGGACCATGAGAACCCACCTCTTGCATCAATGTGACCTGGATGTGAGACAGAGTCAAAGGAAATCATTTTAGAGCTTTAAGATTTTACTGCCCCACTGATTTCAGACTTGCATGGGGTCTTTAGCTCCTTCATTTTGGATCATTTCTCCCATTCAGAATGAGTGTATTTATCCAATGCCTGTACCCCCATTGTATCTAGGAAGTAACTAACTTGCTTCTGATTTTACAGGCTCATCAGCAGAAGGGACTTGACTTGTCTGGGATGAGATTTTGGACTGTGGACTTTTGAGTTAATGCTGAAATGAGTTAAGATTTTGGGGGACTGTTGGGAAGGCATGATTGGTTTTGAAATATGAGACAAGGGCAGAATGATATGTTTTGGCTTCCCCACCCAAATATCATCTTGATTCGTAGCTCCCATAATTCCACATGTTGTGGGAAGGACCTGGTGGGAGATAACTGAATCACAGGGGTGGTTCCCTCATACTGTTCTTGCAGTAGTGAATAAATCTTATGAGATCAGATGTTTTTATAAGGGGAAACTCCTTTCACTTGGTTCTCATGCTTTCTTCCCACGACCATGTAAGAAGTGCCTTTCACCTTCTGCCATGATTGTGAGGTCTCTCAGCTACATGGAACTGTGAGACCATTAAATCTTTCTTTCTTTATAAATTACCCAGTCTCCGGTGTGTCTTTATCAGCAGTGTGAAAACAGACTAATAGACGCAATAAGGGAGATGACTTGGTGCTCACAGTGAACACAAGGAAAACATATTGTCTCAATAATTATTGTTAATGTGGCTATGAAATTAAGAAAATTAAATACTTTTTTAAAACTAAGAAAATTAAGTAAAGGGCCTAAAATAAAAATGCATAGTAGAAACAAACAAAATTATTTTAAAATATAGAAAAAGGACACTGGTTCAGCAAGAATTCAGCGTTATTGTTCCAACAGAGCTCCACCTCATGAGAATAGTATTGTTTGCAGCTGTTCTCTCTGTTAGGAACTCTGAGGACAGAGTCATCTGGAGGAAGTGGTAGAAGAAGAAGTAAAAGTATTGAAAATATAAAGTATGCTAAAGACCTTGTCTTATTGGGTAGAAGCACCATAGAAAGCTGATTACTTCATGATACCAGTAAGAAAATGTACATTTTTTTCAGTGCCTACATTTCTTGGGCCCCATTCCTAGTTTCACTCCAGGACAGGAAGGGCCACACTGACCGAAATGAAAGCCAAGGCCTTGTTGGAATCTCAGTCCTGGAGCAACTGACAGAAACTTCCAGAGGCGCTCAAGATCATGAAGCAAATGCTAGCATGGTCAAACCAACTCTCAAAGAAGTGAAATATCAACTTTCCTCTGGTAGGGAGGATTCAAAAAGTGCAGAAACTGGGGAAAATATTTAAATGGGGGGTGATGGTGACCAACACTGCTACTAAGGTAGAAGTGTAAGGAAAACTCTGGTTTGGTGTGAGGGATTCATATCAATCTCAATGTTATTAGTTTGGTGCAAAAGTAATTGTGATTTTTGCCATTTCTTTTAATAACAAAAACTGCAATTACTTTTCACCAACCTAATAAATAATTTTTAAGATATGGTCAAAATGTTTCTTTTCAATACAAATCAAATGTTTGAAGGCTTCAGGGTCAAAAATAAAGTTTATTCCCAAGGTTTTGTAATGAGACTATTTCTCCTTCCTGAAGATGTAGGTGTTCCCTGATGGAAAACTATTAGAATAATAAATCTTCTGAGAGAGGTATGGTTGGGTAGGATGCTGAGAAAACAGAAAAAGTTTGGAGAACAACATGAATGAAAGTAAAGGAAGGAGCAGATACTGATGTATGAGGTAGTGAGAAAAACAGTCTGACTAGAGTGGATGATCCATGGACAAGTAGAGAACAAAGATGATTATATAGGGAACGTCATGGGCACTTGGATGTCACAGGTGGACATTTGGATTTAATGGTGAAACTTGAATTGTATGTTTTTGAGTTATGTGAAAAGATGATATGTAAAGAGACTAATCTGTTAGCAATAAACAGGATGGGCAGTAGTGAGAGATCAAGAGATTGGTGGAAGGACCTAAAATTTGGATGATGATAGACTGAGCAAACGGAATGAGGCTGGTGAGGAAGGAACAAATACTAGACACATTAAAAAGCACATGTTTCTTTCCTCTATTTTTATTACAAAAATATTACATACTTCAAAAGTTCTGATAGCACAAAAGTATATAAAGTAAAAAATAAATATGTATGTATATGTGTATCTATTTGAGCATAATCACTATTAGAACTATTAGAATTGATATTTTAAACTTCTAAACTGTATAGGAAATAGTACACATACTTTGACAAATCTATCAAAACTTCAAAAAGACAGAAAAATTAATGAATATTACCTAATGATAATAAACATGAAATGTTTAATAGTGATATATTAAAGCAGACATTGTGAGACAGAGTATAAAAACGAATCACATCCTGTTTTGAAAAGATACACCCAAGATGAAACAAAAGAGAAAAGCTGAAAATACTGGTATGACTATAGTAACAAAAATAAAGTAGAGGTAGCAGCATAGGAGAGTCAAGACAAAAATCAATAAATGAGTCAAGGAAGGTATCTTTGTGAATTAATATATATTCGGAACCAATACAATCCAATAAGATAATCATAAAACAATGCTCTGAAAAGCAATTTCAAATAAGTCAAACCAAAACGGTTAGAAATAGAAGACTATAATAAAACAATGATGTGAGACATTTAACGTATTTTTATTAGAAAATTTAGATAAATCAGACAAAAATAGAAAATTTGAATAACAATGTACTAATTTGCTTTAATATGTAGAACCATGATATAATATTTACCTTAACAAAAAATACAGATTTTCTCCAATTGTTCATGGAATATTTTTTAAAAATTTATTTCACATAGAATATAAAAGAAAATATTCCAAGAGGTACAAGTCATGCAAGAAACATTCTCTATCCATGAGGCAGTATAAGCAGTAATTAAGGAAAAAAGGGATAGGAAAGCAAAACATCAACTAAAACCTAACCATACTGAAATACATACACTTCTAAATAACTCTTGGCTTAAGCAGGAAAACAAAATTTTAACTAAATATGAGGTGACAAAAGAAACACGAAAATGCTGAAAACTATGGGATACAATCAGACATGTATTTAGAGGAAATTTTCTAACTTAAATGCACTAAACAGAAAAGGAAGAATTAAAAGTAAACCAGGCATTCACCTAGAGAATCTAGAGAGAGATCAAACAGAACCAAAGAATGCACAAAGAAGGAATTTACAAAAGCAGAAAGTGATATTTGAAAACACTTGGTATTTCAAAAAAAAAATTAGATAACTGAAAATAAAATATACAAACCTATGGAAAGTCCTATCTAAGAAAATAAAAAAGTGTATAGCCACATATATGCAAATTAAGACACATTAGGAAATACTATGTGCAATTTCCAATCAATATATTTGAAGATGAAATGGACAGTTTTGACAAAATTGACTACAGGAGAGAGAAAATCTTGGATAAAATAATCATACAAGAAACGGAAAGGTTTAAATTTCTAGGCTCCAAGCAAGCACTAGGACAAAACAGTTACACTGGTGAGTGGTACTAATTGTTGAAGGAACAGCTTCTGTCTAAAGTTATTCACATTGAGGAAAAAGAAACAAAATTAAATTTATTCACAAAAATATCATAATCCCAATGTCAAATCAGAAAAGGGGTATCACAGAAAGGAAAACAGTGAGTAAGAGTTTCCCAACAAGTGTACCTTGGCACACTGGCATCCTGTGAATGGGTAAGTGTACTGTAATCTTTATCTCCTAAGGCCTTTGGTCAGCCAAGCAGATCTTGGGAAGCCAGTTGCCTCTGCCCCAAGTAATCTTGTGTATTTACCCCAGGGTACCATGATTTGAAAGAGGTAAAAGGGCACTTCTGTAGGCATTTGTTAATATAGAGTTTTGCATCCTAAGTAAAACAATGAAACACCACAACACCACTGCCAAATCAGTTTTATTCCAGGAGTCTAAGAATAGTTCAACATTAGGTAATTAAGTACATTAATTGATTAAAGAGAATAACCATATCATCACCTTGATATCAGTTTATCAGATGCCAGAAAAGGCATCTTGATAACATTCTATATCCATCCCTGATAAAATTATAAGTCAATCAAGAACAAAAGGGCATTTCTATAACTTGAAAAGGGGCATTTATCAGAAACAATGGCAATTATAATATTTTAGAGTGAAAGAATAAGGCATTTCTATTAGAGCCAAAAACAGAAGGTTTCCTGCTCTTTATTATAATCAACATCAATCTTCAATGTCCTGGAAGTTATAAAGTCTTTACCAATGTGCTAAAAGAAACAAAATATAAATACAAACCCCATTAGCATGGAAAAGACAAATGTTTTATTACTTACAAATGGCATGATTGTGTACCTAAGAAATCAAGATAATCAGATGAAAAGAAAAACTACTGTTAGAGCTAGGAATAGAGTTCAATATGATACCTGGATACAAGATAAATATTAAATAACTTTTCTATGCACTAATGATAATGAATTTTTAAAATGCAATATCATTCACATAAGAGGAATTAAAACTATAAACTGACAAAGAATAAACCTTACAATTGTTTTAATATCTAAATGGAGACTACAATAAATTTAAATAAACTGAGACAGACACCTTGTTACTAGGTGCAAAACTCACTATCATAAAGATGGCAGTTCTTGACATGTTACTCAAAAGGTCTGAAGCATTTCCAAGGGATGATTTTTTTTTATGGACATTGATGAGTTGATTTTAAAATTAATCTGGAAAAATAGGATGCACAAAAATAGTGAAAAATTCTGAAAAAAAAAAAAAAAAAAAAAAAAAAAAAAAAAAAAAAAAGAGAATAACATAGGGAAAGCAGTACCATCATACATCAAGACACAATGCCACAGTAATTAAAGCAGTGAGGTACTAGCTCAGTACTAGAGAAATATTATCAGTTGAACAGAAAAGAAACATTAAAAAATACCCATATAGTTCATGATAAAAAGAGAATTCCAATTCAGTATGGACATAATTCGACTGAATAAATAAGTTGAAAAAACTGACTTTTCTGAAAAGATAAGTTTAGATTCCTACTTTCTACCATATACACTTACAAAGAAAAAAAAGCCAGTGGGGCACAGTGGCTCATGCCTGTAATCCCAGCACTTTGGGAGGCCGAGGTGGGTGGATCACCTGAGGTTGGGAGTTCTAGACCAGCCTGACCAACATGGAGAAACCCCGTCTCTACTAAAAATACAAAATAAGCCATGAGTGGTGGCACATGCCTGCAATCCCAGCTACTCAGGAGGCTGAGGCAGGAGAATCACTTGAACCTGGTTGGTGGAGCTTTTGGTGAGCCAAAACTGTGCCATTGCACTCCAGCCTGGGCAACAAGAGCCATACACCATCTCAAAAATAAATAAATAATAAATAAAAATAAAAATATTTTAAAAGCCAATTCTAGATAGGTTAGAGCACTAAGCAATAAGAACCTACAAAATATTGGAAGAACCGGGCACACTGGCCCACACCTGTAGTCCCAGCTAACTCGGGAAGCTAAGGCAGTAAGATCTCTTTGGCTCAAGAGTTCAAGACCAGCGTGAGCAACACAGAGAGACCATATCTCAAAAATATATTTTTAAATTACAAGAACATATAGGAGAATATTTTTATAATCTTAGGAGTGCATAAGCCTACCTAAGTATGAAACAAAAACAAGAAACTATAAAAGAAAGATTAAAATGTTTGTCTATATGTAATTAAATCTTCTTTATGGTAAATAGTGCCATAAATAAATTTAAAAGACAAATGATAAACATTTGCAATATACACCAGACAAAAAGATATATCAACTCTAATATCCAGATATCTACAAATTAGTAAAGAAAAAAGACAAATGACACAACAAAAGAACAGGCAAAAATACAAACAAGCAATTTTTTACAGAAGAAATGAAAATAGCTAGTAAATGTAAGAAAAGTTGCTTACCTTTACAAATTATTAGAGAAAAATTATTTAAAGGAATGAGATTAGATTTTCTATCCAAAATATTGATGAAAGTAAAAACTAATAGCATTCAGCATACCAGGAGGGCAATTTAGCTCAAACATGTTGATGCAGAAATTATATTTCTCAGGTACTAGCTTTTAAAAATCCTTGTAAAAGTGCAAAAACCTGAAAAGATGCTTTATATAGCATTATCTTTATTAGCAACAAACTGTTAACAACCTAAAGATCTATCATGTGCAAAGAACTGAATAAATAACAGATTGTAAAGATGCTTTATATAGCATTATCTATAATAGCAACAAACTGTTAACAACCTAAAGATCTAATGTGGAAAGAATTGAATAAATAATATAGTATACCCTACTCTGGAATTTCCTGTAGCTGTTTTATAAAATGACTTTCTACTGAGCTGGAAAAAAGCAAGTTGCAGAATAAATGTATAGGATGATTTTATTTTCTAAAACACACGCGAATACATTCAAGTAAATAAAAGAAGTATGAGAAAGACACAAAACAAAGAGTCATGGCTATCTTTGGGAGATAGGATTAGAAGTGTATTTTCACTTTTTACTTTATATATTACTGCTTTTTTTTTTTACTTTTTACAATAAACATATATAACAAAAAATAAGCCCACCCTATAAAACACACACACACACACACACACACACACACACACACATATATATATATAAGATAAGCCCACCCTATAAATCTTGGGAGTACAGAAGCCTACATATACATAAAAGAAGCCCACCCTATAAAACACATGCACATATACATAGACATATATATACATATGCATACATACAAATATATAATGTATATATAATATATAATGTGTATATATTTATATATATGTGTGTATGTATATATATGGAAACAAAAAAAGTGATTTGAAATCTGACTACACAGAACCAATTATTGTTAACACATCAACACTTTTCACTTCATGTTATGTATTTTAATCATATTTTGGATCATATGCTATGTAATTTTGAGCTTGTTTTTCAATAAATATAATGTTACATTTCCCTATATCATTATATCATTAAACTTTACATTCAAGTAAAGTTTAAATATATTTTAATTTGGAAAATAACACATGTTCAAAATAGAAAATTTCGAGAACAAAGAACCAAAAGAGAATGAAAATCCCATGTAGTCTTAACTACCCACAGATAAATTACTTTAAAAAATAATGAAAGACAAATGTAAAGAATGGGATTAATAATCCTTAGATTGTGCACACTGTCTCATTGATTCATGCATGGCTCTTTTATTTTAACCCATTAACTTGTCTTTTTATTTAATGTTAATAATCATACAATTATTATATAATCAATAATGGGATTTTAATTACATAAGCACATCAACCACTACACAACACACCTGAGTACTAGAATATTAACCATAATGTGAATTTATTTACATAATCCTCCCATATCTGACCTTCTTTCCTCAACCTCAATGACCATTATCTTCACTTTTTAAAATTTTTTTGCTTTTTAATAAATTATTTGGATGTTATGTGTATGTAGCCCTAAATAATATAGTGCTTAATTTTACTTGTTTTTGATTAATAAAAAAGGATATCCTATTATATGTAGTCTTTTGAGCCTTGACATCTTAATATTCTTGATGTAAAATCTACCCATATTGTTATATGTAGCTGTAGAATACTCATATCATAACTATATAATATTTTATGTGAAATATACCATGATTTATCCATTTCCTTTTTGGGACTTTTACAACTAACATTTTAGTGTATATAGTCTAGCTATTTTCCTGAAGGCATTTAGTTTTCCCTCTACAAAACATGAATATTATACATATTTTCCTGTGACCTATTTCTCTCACTGATGATACCTTATGAACATATTCCCATTTCAGTAAATATTCTTCTATGGTAAAAATTTAAATGACTGCACAGTATTCCATTAGATAGTTACAATACAATATTTCAACCACCCCAACTGTTAGACATCTGATTGCTTATCATTGTTTGGTCATGATAAATATTATGACGTACATGGTCTTGTTTGGCTCAGTAACTCTCCTTTTAGAAATTTATCCTAAGTATAAAGAAAATACACAGCCATAAAAAAGGATGAGTTCATGTCCTTTGCAAGACATGGATGGACCTGGAAACCATCATTCTTAGCAAACTAACACAAGAACAGAAAACCAAACACTATATGTTCTCTCACTCATAAGTGGGAGTTGAACAATGAGAACGCATGGATACAGGGAGAGGAACATCACACACTGGGGCCTGTTGGGGGTGGGGGGTTAGGGGAGAGATAGCAATAGCAGAAATACCTAATGTAGATGACGGGGTGATGGATGCAGCAAACCACTACGGTACGTGTATACCTCTGTAACAAACCTGCACGTCCTGCACACGTACCCCAGAACTTAAAGTATAATAATAAAAAAAAGAAATTTATCCTAAGTAATATTCAAACACATCTGCACACAAATATGTACAGGAACACCACATAGAATGACAGTGTGTGTTCTTCACACCTTACATAAAGTATGTTGCTGATCACAGAGGTTTTTATAATACAAAAAATTGGAAGGAACTTAATGCCAATCAATAGGACATGGAGTAAATATTTATTAAAATTATTAGATAGCTGCACAGTAACTGACATAGAAAGTTGCTCACAACTTAAGTGTAAGAAAGAAATAGGTTAAATTGTAGTATGATTACATTTTGTACAAGAAAAATGTACTAGTAAAAGTGTCTAGAAGAACACACACAAAAATCTTTACAGTAATTACCTCTGGATATTAAAATTATTTGAGAACTTATTTTTTTCAACTTGCTAACATTTTGAAGTGTTTTCAACAGCAAAACTTGATTCAATGTGCAAGAAAAAAAGATGAACAAATAATAGTTTTGTGCACAATTGTTTAAATATTTTTCTTGAATAGAAAATGCCTGTATATTACAAGAACTTAAAAGAAAATAAAATCATACATAATCCTATCCATCCAGTGATAGTTTACAGTCTCCAATACATTTAGTTATAGTCATTTGTCATTGATTATATATTTTAAAACAGTTGCCATCACTCTTTGTGTAACCTTGTATGCTGATTTTTTACTTATATTATAAAATAAATATGCCATAGTATTTTAATGGAAGAATATTCCATCATAGGTACATGGCACATTTATTTAATCATTCCTTTAATGTCAGACTAAGGTTTTTCTGTTTTTCACCATGCCAAATATATGAGGAGTATCTTTGTGCATGAATTATCGACATTTTAGATAATTTCCTTGGACAGATTCCTTGAAGTGGAATATACTAAACCATTTTTATATCCCTTGATATATATTTTCAAATAATATGTTATATATTTTTTAAGGCAAAAAAGTAGCGGGGAAAAAAAGAGGTCATAACACCTGGATCCCATGGCTGTTGTTAGCACTCAGATTAGTAAAACTGACATATAAACATGCTCTTTTATCTAAGTCACAAGGCTATATTGTGAAAACCCAATGAGAAAATAGATTCTTCAGTCACAATAAATGTGACTTCCTGAGGAATGCTTTCCTTGATTTTCCAGACTCTCATAGCTTCCCATATGTACTTCTTCTTCATGGCTTTACAATTGATAAGTAAGTTTTTAATTATCTGTATATTGTTTGTTTCTCCCAGATGATTTTAATCTTTATCAAAACATGCCTGGCATACCGTTAGCACTCAATAAATATTTGTTGAATGAATGAATGAATGAAGTGACAACACTTTTAGTAAACTATAAATCATTAGACATTCAGAAGGTATTTCTCTTTTAATTGATATTATTGTTATTGTTCCTTTTTATTATCATATAGATAATTCTAAATCTTTAGAGATTCCCTGCCTAACAAACAATTTCATTATGTGGTTTTCTTGCTTTTAATGCCAGCCAAAGCCATGGGTACCAACATTGCTGAAAGCACCTGGTGGGAGCTGAGACTGGCATGTTGGGATTTAAGGAGTTGTAGCTACCATCAGTCAGACACAATGAAGTGATCGGGAACCCAGGAGGTCGTGGTATTTGAAGCAGGTAGATGCTGGAAGTTAGAAATAAACTAATGGTAAGTGCTCCACATGGTAAGATGCAATTTGGAGAATAGTCAGTAATAAGGGATTCAGATAGATAGAAGAGTTAAATTCCAAGCACCAGGACTCAAAGCATGGAGCTAAGAATATGATTCTGAAGCAAAGGGTAATTGAACTCAGTGCTTCCTTATATTCTTCCAGCCAAAACTGAAAATGGTATTAGTAAGTGTTTGCACCTATTTCCATATACATGACCAAGGGAATGGTAGTAGCTGGTTGGGGAATAAAAGCTGTAAATACAGATAGATTCTGGTAGTGACAGGATCACAAAAGACCATTTGTATATGGGATTGTATAATATTCTACACATAATATGGAAGCAATCAACCTTTGGATCGCATCATTCTATCATGATTTTAAACAGCAGATATTATAGCATAGCGGTTACAATCATGGACTCAGGCAACAGGCTAGCCAGGTTTAAATCCTGGCTCTATTATTTCGTAGTTGTGTCCTGTGGACAATTTACTTCACCTGTATATGCCAGTTTCCTCATCTGTAAAATAGGGATAATGATAGTATCTAGATTCAATGGGTTGTTGTGAAGATTAAATGAGTGAATGCATGTAAGGATCTTAGAACAGTGCCTGGACATAGCAAATGCTACGTTAAGTGTTATTGTTATTATTATTATTATACTACTCTTTAATCACATAAGACCAATGACAAAAGTTAATATCATTTAAAATGGACAAATAATACACTACATGTTAACTTTACCTAAAATACCAGTCTTAAGCAGGACTTTTCTCATTAAATAAAATTTTCACTTAGACCTAGACATATAAAAACTGTAAGCACTAGTGAAGTAGTAAAATTTATTGCAGCAGTCCTATCCAGTTATTCTGCAGAAGCTTTATTATGGACACTATCTTTAAAAGTTGCAGGGATTATATACTCATTTCCTAGTCATAAAAAACACAAACTGCAGTACAGTTGGTTCATAAGATCTGGCCTATAAGAAAGAAAGTCCCATTAAATGTTTTTGAAGGTAATTCAACTAGAAGCAGAAATAGTTGAGTTGGAAGATTTTTCTGCAGAGTGATTTTAACATGGGAAGGCTCAGACAGGGGAAGACTAGATTTGAAAAACCCTGGACCTGGGGAAAGGTGGGAAGACTTGGACTATAGAACATGTTAGAATACCTGGATACTACAGACCTGAATGTTAGAAGATCAGCACACTGGAGACGTTGGAAGACATGGATATTGAGCCATTGATGGAAGACTGGGTAGGTGTTGGAAGACCTGAAGATGTTGGAAGACATGAAGATGCTGGAAGACACACAAATGCTGGAAGACGTGGAGATGTTGGAAGACGAGCAGATTTTGGAAGCCCTGGAGATGCTGGAAGACATGGATTTGTTGGAAGACGTAGCTTAGTTGGAAGACATATTTTCAGGAAGACGTGGATTTTCTGGAAGACATGGCTTCATTGGAAGACATGGATTTTCTGGAAGACGTACCTTTGTTGGAAGACGTACCATTGTTGGAAGACGTACCTTTGTTGGAAGACATACCTTTGTTGGAAGACATAGGTAGGCTGGAAGACATTAATTTGATGGAAGACATGGCTTTGTTGGAAGACGTGGATTTGCTGGAAGACACGGATTTCCTGGAAGACCTGGATTTTTTGGAAGCCATGGATTTGAGGGAAGACAAGGATATTGTGGAAGACATGGACAGTCTGGAAGACCTGGATACTTTTGGAAGACGTCGATTTTCTGGAAGACATGACTTTTTTGGAAGACGTAGATTTTCAGGAAGACCCGAATTATCCGGAAGACCTGGATTGTTTGGAAGACGTGCATTTTCTGGAAGACTGGGAGGTTACTGGAAGACATGGATTTTCTGGAAGACATGGACTTTCTGGAAGACGTGGATCTTCAGGAAGACATATATTGGCTGGAAGACCAGGATTTTTTCCGGAAGACGTGGATTAACTGGAAGACCTGGATTTGGTGGAAGACGTAGATTTTCCTGGAAGACACCGACTGACTGGAAGACCTGGATTTCTTTCTGGAAGACACTGACTGGAAGACCTGGATTTCTTTCTGGAAGACACTGATTGACTGGAAGATCTGGATATTTCCGGAAGCACTAGATTTATTGGAAGACTTGAATTTGGTGGAAGACATATTTTTCTGGAAGACATGGATTAGCTGGAAGACGTGGATTTTCCTGGAAGATCTGGATTTGGTGGAAGACCTATAATTGCTGGAAGACTGGATTTACTGGAAGACTTGGAGGTTCTTGGAAGACATGGATTGTCCGGAAGACATGGATTGTCTGGAAGATGTGGATTTTCTGGAAGCTCAGGATTGTCTGGAAGACCTTGAGATTGTTGGAAGACTTGAAGTCGCTGGAAGACCTGGAGTTGCTGGAAGACCTTGACACTGGCGCCAGTGGAAACCCTGGACATTGGAAACATTGTGAGCACAGGACGTTGGAGACATTGCAATAGATTTTAAAGACGTTGGTTATTTGGGACATTGACGATTCTGGAGGCCCTGAACATTGGCATATTAAATATTGGAAGTCATAGAAACTAAAAATCTCTGGAAATTACAGATATTGTAAGTCCTGTACCTTGGAACTGCTAAATACTGGCAGATATGAACAACAGCAGATGTAGACATTTAGAAATCCTAAAATGAGAAGCCCTGTATATTGGGAGACATTGGTAAGCATGGATATTGACATGCTTATGCCAAAAGACAATTTGGAAAAACTAAATTTTAATGAGGCTTGAGGTCAAGAATACTGGCAGCCTGGACAATACAAGACCAGGATATTAAGAGATCTATTTATTCAAACATGAGGATACTGAAGTACCTGAAAACTCTAAGATCTAGTTCTTGCAGGTATTTAATAACTTGGGCATTGGAGGAATTGGCAGTGAAAAGACACTGTAAAACTAGAATGTAGGAGACATTTAAAAATGTGAAAACTGAACGACGTAAGTGCTGGAAGACATTGAAGAAGCTAGGCTTAAACAATATGAAATACGTAGACTCTAGAAGGGCTGTATATAGGAGACATTGGAGGATTAGGACCATAGAAGACTCGTAATTTAGAACTCTGGATCCTAAAAGACAAGACCTGAACTTCGAAGACAGATTGTTGGAAATATTAGAAGACTTAAATTTTTAATGACTCCAATATTGGAAAGTTTAGAAAACAAAGTCATTGGAGATGGTGCATGATGGGAACTGGAACACATAGATGTTATAATATTTGGAAGAGCTGGCAATTGACATTGGAAGCTGCAGAGCTTAGAAGACTTGAGTTAGAGAAATGGAGGAATAGAAAGGCCTAATCTTAATGGTATTGGAAAGTCATGTTGAAAGATAGTAGCAATATTGGAAGAGTTGTGTATTTGGGCCTAGATATTAAATTAAAACACATCATGAGACTACTCTTGTAGTCTTTAATACTATTGCATCTCTTCTGCTAAAAAGCAAAATACAAGGAAATATCATCTTAGGAAGGTAAGAAAGAGAAGGCAGGGAAATTCAAGAAAAAGCATATAGTTTAAATGGGTTGGAAGCTATCTTCATAGTCTCAATGAACTGGCCTTATTGGTTAACAAGATAGGAATGGGAAATTATCAAAGAATAAACAGTATTTAGGTTAAGAGAACTGCTTGGCTTTAGATCACAGATAAATGAACATTTTCTGTAAAGGTTCAGAGGTAAATATTCAAGGCTTTACAGGTACGTGGTCTCTGTTACAACCACTCAACTCTATCATTGTAGTGCAGTTACAGACAGTAAGTAAATGAATGGGAATGGCTGTGCTGCAATCAAACCTGACTTAAAAAAAACAGTTGGGCTTCATTTGGCCCAAGGGCCTTAGTTTGCCATGCCCTGCTCTAATGCCAAATCAAGGATACGATAAAGTTAAGTACATTCTAGGCTAGCATTTGCATATAGAGAACAAACAAATTTGAAGCCCGATGGTAAAGAGCAATATCATGTGCCATAATGATACTCAGAAGATGAAGCTAGCAAGAACCTAAGAATGGGGTTTAGATCTCTAGGCAATTGTTTGGACAATTGCCCAAATGGGGAGTCTTGTATTCAGAGCCAAAATTAAATGGGTTGCATTCAAGGGCCCAACCGGTAGCGCTGAGGATCGATGACAATGTCCTCCTAATTTAGTAGGCTGGAAGTTTAAGAAAATTATTGAAGAGCCGATGGGGTGTTTCACGCCTGTAATCTCAGCACTTTGGAAGACCGAGGTGGGTGGATCACAAAGTCAGGAGTTTGAGACCAGCCTGACCGACATGGAGAAATCCCGTCTCTACTAAAAATACCAAAATTAGCTGGGCGTGGTGGCATGTGCCTGTAATCCCAGCTACTCAGGAGGCTGAGGCAAAAGAATTGCTTGAACCCGTGAGGCAGAGGTGGCAGTGAGCCAAGATTGTGCGACTGCACTCCAGCCTGCACTCCATCTCAAAATAATAATAATAATAATAAAATAGACAAAAAACCCATCCCTACAAACTGGACATATATGGAGGGGAAAAGGAAAAAGATTATAGCTTGTTAGACTCTTCTTAAGCACCCTGGCTTCAGGTAATATATGCAATTTCTTAAGTGACAAAGAGCTTAAGTGATGAGCTTAAGGGATTAGAGTTGAGCTATGATGGGCTGAAGGCCCTTAGTACTTAGATGAGGCTGAGGAAGTCGGGAACTATCACATATATTACATGAAAGAGAACATTGGCATACAAAACTGGGAAAGTACACTGGAACTGGGCCATGCATGATTTAAAGATCAAGCAGGGGAATATATAAACAATGGGTGCTCATTAAACATCTTTGAACAAAGAGGTATTGGAAGCAGAACTATACATAAGGAAAGTCAGTTGAGCAGCAAGGAGCTGAATAGCAAAGACTACTAGATATATATATAGTAGAACGCCTAATACTCCAAGCTAAAACACTTGAAGGGCTGGGATGTGAGGCTAATATAGTTATGCAGGTAAGTGGTAGTGGGGGCTAGAATTAAGGCAGTGACATTTCTGTCACTGAAGAGACACAGCATCAGAGTTATGATGAATACTTAGCATTCTGAATACCACTATTTTAAACTTCTTGAATGCCATCACAGAATACATGAAATACAAAGAAGTTCAGAAGACAGCTGTGAGGAATTTTCCTTCCCTACTAAGATTACGTAGACTTACACAAATTCTTTCAAAAGGCAGCTGAGCTAATAGCTTGGTGGTCAAGCAATGCAGGTCCTATTTAGCTTTATCTTTATCCATATCACAGTTACTTAATTTTCTTTAAAGTGGAAACAAGTGGATGGATTATTTTTTAGAGAATAGGAACATATCCGTGTCCAAAACTGTGATTACCTCTAGTCACCACACAAATATATGCCATGCAATAATAACCACATAATAGAATAGTCACTGCAGATCAGGGAGTAACTTACAGACAAGGAAATTATTGATTCAGGTATCCCTCATCAGCAAACAAAAATAAATACTAAAACTCATTTTTAAACTTCCTTCTCTCATCTTAAAACCATCATGCATACCTTAATTTGAGGGAAATTAACTATTCAAATATTAAAATGCTGCAAAGATAGATACAAATTCATATTCTAGTTGCATAATGCTTATTCATGTTATAATAATAATAATAATAATAACAATTTATTGAGCGCTTACTATGTGCCAGGTACTGTACTAAGCATTTCATATAGTCTTATAACAATCTTATAATGCAGGTATTTTTGACTCCATTTTACAGATCAGAAACTGAGTCTGGAATGGTTAAGAAATATGCCCACAGTCACACAGCTGGTAATTGGTAGGAGCAGGATTTCAAAGCAGATCTGTGTGATTACAAAGCCATGGCTCTGTGCTCATTTTACACAACCCAGTAACCCAAGGGTTATACCACCAGGACTATTCACAACTCACCCAAAAAGAGGGAGTCCCCAGCCCAGAGCAAACAAGAAGTCAGTGGCAAAGCCCTCACTTTAAGTCCCATTTTCTTATCATTGTGACACTGACCATACCATCGCCAAGTACTCAAGAACCAACTCTAGGTGTTTGCAAAGATGAGTTAACTATATCTTTGGCTTTATGTAGCAATGTAAGAAAGATGAAGCTGCAATGTCTCAAACACAATAGATTCATACTTAATTTCTCAATATTTGTCATTTGTGCTAATACTTATTCTTTCATCTATTTTCTATTTGATTTTATACTTCCCAGTAATATATACACTCTGTTCATAGGATATCATATTTATTTCTGAGTTCTTAACCATAACACACTGACTTCAAAGGCCATTAAAAGCAATAATACTATGTAAAGTTCAGTGATCAATGCATTTCACATCACAAACATTGCTCACACAAGCTTTTAGACTGTATGTACTGTCAAAACCCTTTATTAGCATTTGGGTGGTAGAAGCTATGTAATCCAAACACGTAATTTAAAGAGCTTTCTCTGCGTCTTGAACTTAAAATATTTTAAACAAAAAGTTTGTTTTAAGTGTAATACAAGTTTCCTAACATATTCTTTATATTTCATCCCCCCCTTTTTTTTCTTTTTGTAGCAATGGTTAAATATGTTTATAAAGAAATAAATTTCCATGCACTTCATAATATTTAACTCAAGAATTTACCCAAACCATTGACAACAGATAGTCTCCACTCAAACTGTGCGTAAAACATACTAAAAGAAACTTCAGCTTTTATATTTGGGGGACTATTCTTAAAGAAGAAAAAAATGCCCATTTACATGGCAGTGTTGTCATTAACTTCTATTTCTACCTTTAGCTTATACCAAACTTTCAGGTCCTCCTACAAGTTTTATGGACTTGTTGAACTCAACCACAGTAAAATGTTCTTTTACTCTCATCAGTGATACTTCGTAGGTTGTTTTAACTGGATATTGTCTTAAACAATAATTAGATTTATCCCAATATTTTATTTCAAATGACCTGGGACCTAGACAAATGTTTCCATATATCAAGCCAAAGTCCTTTGACAACTAAAATCATATAATATTCAATTTCTCATCACTTATATTAAGAGTTTCTAGTTGATGTAATTCAATTTAAACTTTTATTTCTCTAATTCTGGTCAAACTAAATGAAAAAAATATTGCCATAGTAGTAATCTCAATAAATGGCAAAATTATTAAAGCAGCTCATTCTTTAAAGTCATATAGAACCACCGATTATACCAATGAAAATATCATTCACTTAAAAATGTTTACCTGTATACATGATTAAGAATAAGCAAATGATCTATGAAAACAAAGAATTCACCATAGAGATTTCTCTGCTTTGGTTTATGGAAACAATAGATACAAAATATTGAGCATTTTACACACAATATCTGTGCATTACTTTTCCTAAATCCTATAACCCAGCAGAAAAAAAAAAAAGCAATTATCACAGAAAAAGAAATTCCTAGTTGGTACTTCCTCTCTTTCCTTTAAGACAATTGATGCTTCTATTGTCTGGTTTCTATGGCATTATACCCTACTTTCTTTTCTGAGAGGGACTAAAACATGGTAAAATGTGAACCATGGGCACAATTACACAATGCAATAATAGTCCTCTTTACCTTGGTCTCTGAAAAAGTTTAGGTATTCTGAAAATCAACCACTGACGTTGATGCAGCTTTCTCTCAAAGTAATGTTAGAATAGAAAGACTTTAGACACCAAGTGGTCTTATCCTCTCACTTGAAAGACAAGTAAAGACAGAAGTGACTTGAATAAGACCATTCATTGAACTAGTGGCAGAACAAACACTTTGAATCAAGGTTTCCTAGTTTCTGGACCCACTACCATTTATATTTTCTATCATAATTTTCTTTAGCTTTAAAACAGTTTGCAAGCCATGGCTATATAAAGAAACGCTGGAGGAACTTTTGAAATATACAGATTCTGGCCCTATCCCTGATTGAGCACGTCTGTGTGCAGTTCCTTGAAATTTATGTTTTTCAAAGCTTTCTGTCGTTACTCTGATATACAGTCAGTGTTGAGAACAACTGTGGTTTAGATCAAGAGTGTACGCTCTCCTGGAACTGTGGCAAATTACTAGATCCACAATATCCTACAATGGGTTTTCAACCTTCATCTTCCTCATTTGAGCATGTTGAAGAATATCTGTCATCTCCACCATAACCATGCAAGCAAGCCCTTTTTAAAATTATTTCACTTTAAGTTCCAGAATACATGTGCGAATGTGCAGGTTTGTTATATAGGTATACATGTGCCATGGTGGTTTGCTGCATCCATCACTCCATCATCTAGGTTCTAAGCCCCACATACATTAGGTATTTGTCCTAATGCTCTCCCTCCCTTTCCTCCCACTCCCCAGCAGGCCGTGGTGTGTGTTGTTCCCCTCCTCGTGTCCATGTGTTGTCATTGTTCAACTCCCACTTACAAGTGAGAACATGCGGTGTTTGGTTTTCTGTTCCTATGTTGGTTTGCTGAGAAGGATGGCTTCCAGCTTCATCCATGTAGCTACAAAGGGTATTATCTCAATTCTTTTTTATGGCTGCATAGCATTCCATGGTATACATGTGCCACATTTTCTTTATTCAGCCTATCACTGATGGGCATTTGGGTTGATTCCAAGTCTTTGCTATTGTGAACAGTGCCACAATAAACATAAGTGTGCATGCGACTTTATAGTAGAATGTTTTATAATCCTTTCAGTATATACCCAGTAATGGGATTGCTGGGTCAATACTTCTGGTTCTAGATCCTTGAGGAATCGCCACACTGTCTTCCATAATTGTTAAACTAATTTACACTCCCACCAACAGTGTAAGAACATTCCTACTCCTCCACAGCCTCGCCAGCATCTATTGTTTCCTGACTTGTTAATAAGCCCCATTCTGACTGGCCTAACACATGGCAGGCACGCATCAGCCAACACACCTGGAGCAGGTGGGTACACGACCGCCGGAGTAACAAGGCCCCCTGGTGGTGGCATGAGGAAGGAAGGAAAAGGAACTGACGGTACTGGACTCACCCGGACCCCGGCCCTGAGCACTCCCCTGGACAAACCCTCGTGTCGAGGGCTCACTTTCAATAGATCACAATGAGGGAGCTGCTCTGTTACTCATGAAACCCCCACCCAGAAGCTGGTAGTCTAGGAATAGTTTAGCGCCAGGTTTTCCACTAACGTTATGTGACAGATGAGGGGGCAGCCACCTTTCTGGCCACGCCCCATTTCCCAGGATGAGGAGCTCTCCGCGCTGGACCCCGGTCTGGTGTCTCATTGTGGTTTTGATTTGCATTCCTCTAATGATCAGTGATGAACTTTTAAAAATATCTGTTGGCCGCAGAAGTGTCTTCTTTTCAGAAGTGTCTTTTAATATCCTTTGCCCACGTTTTGATGGTGTTGTTTTTTTCTTGTAAATTTAAGTTCCTTGTAGATTCTGGATATTATACCTTTGTCAGATGGGTAGACTACAAAAGTTTTCTACTATTTTTTAGGTTGCCTGTTCATTCTGATGCTAGTTTCTTTTGCTGTGCAGAAGCCCTTTTAAACGTTTTTTTTTCCTTTTCCTTGTAAATATCAAACTCACATGTAGTTCACAGACTGGGGAGAAAATTACTGGACTCCCTCATGCGAAATCTCACGTTGAGTGGGCTCGTTTCCTGCTTCCTACAAAACCAAATTCAATTTATTCTTTGGTGTCAGTTTTTTTCACACTGCTGTTCACAATATTTTTTTCTCATTACTGTACATAAATTTCATCATTCCAGGTTGTCTTTATGCTGCCTCAAGTTACATAAAGTCTCTTTTTGGCAAGCACATGTCAATGAATTATCTTTCTTCTTTTCTCTATTCAGGTTTTCTGTGCATCATTATCAGATAGAATGATGATGCCAGTGCTGTGAATCTGGCACAAATAGCAATTGAGACAGAAACAACAGCAATGTTATGTGGACTTCCTTTCTATTCCCCAGAATAACTGTCCAACTGAGTTCAAAATGGACATCAGTTGGGAATGTGTACAAGCAGCCAAAAAAACAGGCAGGTTCATCATATGTCTTTGCCCAAAATTCTTAGAACAAGATATCAGCATCATATTTCTGACTTTGTGATTTTTTTCCCTCTGTTAAATCTGCCTGGAAAATTCCAAACATCCAAAATTAAAACAACCATAACAATAACTTCTGTAAAATAATTGAATTGAATAAAGTAAATAACATGGAATTACAGAGGATATTTAAACACAATCTGAGAACAAAGTCTCCATCACCTTCAGAGAACAGGAAGTAACAACATCCATTTTCTGGAGAATATTTAACTCTTCAAATCACTGGGGAGGCCAGATATGAAAACAGAGAGGAGCTATGAAAATGAACACTAGCAGCTGTTTCTCCTCGATTAGTTATCAAAGGAAATCTGGAAATTTAACATAAACATACTGCCTTTCAGGATCAGCCAACAGCTAACATATATAATTGCTGCAAAACAAATGATCTTAACTTATATCAAACTAGTCCTTTCTGGTGAGATCGCAAGTTAGGCTTAATCAGAATTAAAGCAAATTTCAGGTCAAGAGTACAAAATCAAATTAATCCACCAAGTAGAGTAGTAGCTCCCTCCTTAACTGCTATAGTTCAGTTCCTGAAACTCTCATAATAACTGTATAGGAGGAATTTAAGACCTTTTTGGAAAAAATGGGGCAAGGATGTGAGTATTATGAAAGCCCAGACAATTAGCTTGTTCACCAAAATAAAACAAAATAAATATCAATGATATTTTATATTAGCGATAGTGGATATCAGGCAATTAATTTCCTTTGTGACCTCAAGATGAAGATGATAATGTATCAGTGAAAATGCTTGGTCATAACAGTAGTAACAGGGAAAGAATAGAGAAAATTGGATTTCATCTGAAGAGATGTAAGCTCAGTCTTCTGCTCTTCTTTCATCCCCAGCACACGAATCATCACATCAGCAGAGCCATCAGAGTCTGAATCCCAAGGTTCGACTTGTGTGTGACATTTCTACTTCCTGTTTGCAGAACGGGGTTTTAATGACATGGCCTAATTGTCCAACCTCTTCTCCCCTGTCAAGCAAGCAGAGAGAAAAGACTTATTGGTGTTTGTTTGGAGGTTTATTACTACTGCTTTATAGGATTGTGAGTAATCTTATAAGCCTTACCTGAGAGTCAATACGTAGCCCACCAAAGAATCTCTTTCTTTTGAATCATTGTTTCAATTTCATTTGTGGAACAGATACTTGAACATTCTTAGAGTTCTGGATGTTAACCTATGCTGGCTTCTTTTATTACCTTTTGATGTGATCACACCTGCAAAATAGTTCTCAACTATGTTTTGAAGGTGAGAGTCTAACAATTCAGTAATATCACTTAGCTCAATGTCTTCAAGGCCTTCACTACTCAAATGCTTTGCAGATATTACAGTATTTTCCATTTCTTCTACCACAGGAAGGAAGCCTTCTGAGTCAGTCACAATCTCATTCCAAAATTTCTGCCAGACTTCATGAAATGTTAATTGCTTTATTTGTCTCACTGATTCTCCTACATTTGTGAAAGCATTACAAATGGAGAAATTTTGCCAAGCTGCTTTCATGGTAAAGTTCTGGTGTCTCTGATAAGATCTGCAGGTAGTCAAAATACATGCTGAGTATAGTACATCACCAACTATTTTAGCACTCTCAGATGCATGAGTTGAAGTAGTGCAGTCGTACTGGGGTAATGGAGATGACTTCAACACAAGGAGCAGCATTTACAACTGCATTTTTGTCTCTAGGAGCAGTGTCCAGAATCAGCAACACTGTGAAGTCAAGATGTTTTATTCATTTAAATATTATTTAACCTTAGAAAAAAACACTTCAAAGACCAGTTCAGAAAGAGTTCCTCAGTGATCCATATTTTATGGTTTCTCTTCATGTAGACAAAAAAGTGTTTCTGGCTTTCTCTTTAAAGAAGGTAATAATTTTGGCATCTGCAAAGCAACGTGGGTTTAATCAGAAAGCACTGGAACAAAGCAGAACTTTGAGCTTGTCTTTTCCAGGCTGAAGCCTCAGTCCTTTTCTCATGCTTTGCAATAGATGTGCAGGTAAGCATTTGCTTCCAGAGTTTCAGCAGCACTGACAACCTGCTCAGGCAAATTGCCATTTTCCTCAATCGTCTTCTTCAGGTATTCATGATACTCTTTGGCAACTTCATAATCTGCTTCCTCTGCCAGCCACATCTCCACTTCTTTTCATTACAGGATATAGAATTTGTGTTTTGTTTGTTTGTTTGTTTTTGAGGCAGAGTTTAGCTCTTGTCACCCAAGCTGGAGTGCAATGGCACTATCTTGGCTCACTGCAACCTCCGCCTCCTGGGTTCAAGCGATTCTCCTGCCTCAGCCTCCCGAGTAGCTGGGACTACAGACACCCTCCCCCATGCCCAGATAGTTTTTGTATTTTTAGTAGAGACAACGTTTCACCATGTTGGCCAGTCTGGTTGTGAACTCCTGACCTCAAGTGATCCACCTACCTTGCATTTCTTAAACCTACCCAACCACTCATTACTTGCAATGAATGTTTATAACTTTCCATTCAGATTGAAATTTAAATTTGCATTTTTGTGATGCTCACTGGCAGATTTTACATACAGAAAGAGACCTAGCCAACCTTCTCTGTTTTAGAAGCCACAAGTACCAATCTCTTTATATTTTCTCTGTGAGATTTTGAGTTATGTATGATTTTCTCATTGATTCTGCTGTGCCCCTGATTCACTGGCCCCAACTGCTTTCTCATTTTTCTTTATTGTATGATGTGTAGGTTCATTAACACCAAAAATATGCCCTAGGAAGTGTTGCTTTCACTATTATCAAGCATTTAAAGAACTTTCATTGTGCTTGCTATGAACATAACCTTTCTTACCATCTTGCCCTTCTTGCATTTTTATCATCCCTCTTCTTGTTCCTTTGCTTGCACCCATTCTCACCCTAACTCATGCAAATTTACAATGACTGAAAGTTCTATATCACTGAGAAGTACACAGTATTAATCTGTAATACTTAAGAACCAAATGATAAAATTCACAAGACAAATAAAAGGCTAACCAGTTTTTGGATGACAACACATGTGTCACCGATAGCTGCAGAGGCAACAATAACAAGCAGAAGAACAAGGGAAGAAACAAGTAACCCAAACGTTGGTCTTCTCCCAGGAGATAGCAAGAAACATGATGGTGACTTGAACTTGCATATCATTCCAAAACTCTCAAATGCGCAGACTTAGGTAAACTCAAATTTTGTATGAGAATGACTTGCAGTTGTGAAGTGATTGTTGAACTCAGGAGTCAAGGACAGGCTACCAGGCTGAGGTGAGAAGCACACCATCTAGGAAAAAGCAAACACAAAAATAAGAAATGAAGTCAGGAACAGAGGCAGTCTAAATGAGTAGCTTAGGAGCTAGTGAGAAAGACAGAAATTGGAGTAATTAAAATATATGCCAAATTGCCCTTACCAGACGTTGTGCCTATTTGTATGCTAAAAGCAAATGAGAGTTCTTTCCTCTCATGTACTCACCAACATGACACGTAATCAATATTTGTGACTTGTATCAATTAGAAGGTAAATAACAAGGTGTGTAATGTTTGTTTAATTCATTTTTAATCATCTTTCCTCTTTAAATACTTGTTCTGTCATTTTTCCATGTTATAATTTTTTTCTTACTGATTTGTAGGTACTGTTAACATTTCAGAGAACTTATTTTTAATCCTGTCTATATTGCAAATATTTTCCCCAAGCATGTCATTTACTTTTGAATTTTATTTATTTTGTCTTTTGCCATAAAGGTGCTTCAAATATTTATGTAGTCAACTGTTTCTGCCTTCCTTTGAAAAGCCTTCCCCCCAGTAAGATAATATAAATATGTTGACTCATTCTTAGTATTTTTATAGTTCTCTGGTAGTATTTCAAGGTATTAAGCGAATAATGGACTACCCAAAATATGGTGTTGGAATAAACAACTGACTATCCATCCACAAGTGTCTGGAGTTATCTCTCAATGGCCTTTCTCCTCTCTAGAACCTGAGAGGTTCTGGTAGTGTCATAACTCCTAGGTAACCAGGTTGAGGGCTCAAGCTGATCTGAGCTGATCCCTCAGTTTCTATGGGTTACTGAAGCTTAGAGAGGAAAGTGTTTTCTAATAATAGTTACTATCTATTTTGCTGGCTTAAGTTTTGTTCTTCTACCAACCCATACTATGACTCATATCAGCTGAGCAACCGTACCAAGTTCTCAGATCTCAGATCTCCTGATAACGCTTCACTAGCAATTAATAAATTAATAGTCATAGTTTTGGAAGAACTGAGGAAATCTGAGCATTAGTAGGCTGTTAGATGACATTAGGTAACTGCTGTTGATTCTACTGGGTGTGGTAATATAAGTAAATACATGTTCTGTGGGGGGAGGAGCTGAAGGAAATACATATATTATGTTATCAGTAATTTATGTTATTGAAAAAAATGTTGACAATTTTCATGTTAGTGTTTTGAGATGGAGTATCACTCTATCGCCCAAGCTGGCATACAGTGGCACGATCTCGGCTCACTGCAACCACCTCAGCCTCCGGAGTAGTTGGGATTACAGGCATGAGCCACCATGTCTGGCTAAATTGTTACCAACTTTTAAATCCAGGTGCTTGGTAGATGGGCATTATAATTAGCATATAATGAGCAGTGAGACGACCAAAGGTCACTTTCATTGCTATCTTGGTTTTGGTGAGTTCTGGCCAGCTTCTTTATCACATGCTGTTTTGTCAGCAAGGTCTTTGTGACCTGTATCTTGTGCTGACTTCCTAGCTCATCCTGTGACTAAGAATGCCTTCACCTCCTTGGAATACAGCCCAGTAGGTCTCAGCCTTATTTCACCTAGCTCCTATTCAAGAGGGAGTCACTCTGGTTCAAACGCTTCTGATACCACCTCTTGAGGAACTTTTCCCTGATCCCTCTTGCTGGCACTGAATTGATGATGGAAACTCTCAGAGCCTTCCTCCAATGCTTACTGTGATTACAACACTTAGGTTATTTCACTATAGTGCCATCTGTTTCCCTGTGTTTTAATCATTTGGGAATGCCTTGACAGTAATGGAATAGAATAGGTAGGTCCTCATTTTATAGCACAAATGTGTACAGTACAGAAAGTAAGGCCAGCATGCAATACTCTCAAAAGGAGTAGCATTTGAATGGGACCTTGAAGAATGGGTAGAATTTTTAGGGTGTGGAGGAGAAAGCAAGCAGGTGGGAGGGACAAAGACAGGGACACAAAATTGCTGGGTACAACGAAATTAGATTAGGGATCAAGCTGAAACAAAGGATAGCTGTAGTGGGCAGTAAAAATAAAACTGGAAAGGATTTGTTGAGGCAAATGTAAAGGGCTTCAGATGCCAGATTTCTTAGATGAGGTGGAGTTGTTTAGCTGTCTTGGTATTAACAAAAGGGTTTATGTTTGCAATGAATAAAAAAGCAGATATTTAGGATTAATCTGACCTATTCTTCCTTGTTACTAGGTTGCAGCACACAAAATGTTGGGAAAATTTGCTTTCATGTGGTGGAGAAAAAATGAATTTCATTAGATGCTATGGAAATCAAATGGGATTATAGAATTACCATTTGCAAATAGAAGACAGAATCTAAGACTAAAATGGAAGACGTCTGTAAAACATAAAAGGACTGGTCTAGAAAGTTGTAAAAGCTGAAACAAATGTAGATGAAGGAATGATTGGGGCCTATGAGGCCCTCCATGATCTGGCCCCAGACTATTACGAAGGTTTCCTGACTAATTTTGCTATAAGTAAGTCCATCCTCATAGCCACTAGCTTTTTATTTCCAAATCAGCACCTCTGCTGTGCTGTGCTTACTCAACAAGCCTTCAGTGGCTTCCCAATACCTACAGGACACGTTCCAAACTCCTTGAACTGACCATCAGTGACCTTGTCCTAATTCTTGCTTCCTGCATTTGGGGGCACTACAATTCACCTTCCCCAAGAAAGGCTCTCTGGAAAGACTAGTTCACTCATTGGTTCCTGACCAAAATCACATTTGTGCCTCTTCTCACACCATTCCGTCTGGCTGGAATACCTCCTCTTTCTCCTCTACATATGGAATCTGATCATCCGACTCAAGTCCAATTTATTCCATTAAATCACCATCAGAAAGACATGAAGCCTTAGAGACAGTAACTAGGTCTTATGCTTACATATATTTGTGCATGTATATTAGTACAAATATATATACAATATATACTAATATATACACTAATATATACATACACTAATATGCATTTTATATATATATATATATATATATATATATATATATATATATAATGTTTGAGAATATTATATATACTGCGTCATTGATTCATTCAGAGGCCCAGAGAGAAGCAGCAGTGATCTTTCACAGCTTCTAAGATTACTATTGCACTTCTATTGCACGGAATGGATGTGTTAACACTAACCCTTTAGTTACAGTCAAATTATCTTAACATTTCATTTCCTCTCTGTTCCTGAAGTCTTCAATTTATACTTTGAATGAAGCATTATCAAAGGAGGAAGGGAGTAAGGTCAAGGAAATGGAACTAATATGTTTTGATGTGAGCCCTCAGTATGTGGCAAACCCTTTATAACTGGATCATATTTTGACCTTACAATAGCCTTGTATTTGAAGAAGCAGAAGCTCAAAGATGACATGTGGCATGCCCAAGGTCACACAGCTAGCAGCCAAGCTCCAAATTCCAATACCCATGTGTTTTACACTAAACTAAGCTGTTTTCCCTTAAAATATCAGCCAAGTAGCTGTCATTCACATTCTGGTGCATGTGAAAATTCTGTCATGGATCTGTGTTATGGTTCGAATGTTTGTCTCCTCCAAAAGTTATGTTAAAATGTAATTACCACTGTAACAATATTAAGAGGTGGGATCTTTGGCCAGGTGCTGTGGCTCACGACTATAATCCCAGCACTTTGGGAGGCCAAGGCGGGTGGATCACCTGAGGTTGGGAGTTCATGACCAGTCTGACCAACATGGAGAAACCCCATCTCTATTAAAAATACAAAATTAGCCAGGCATGATGACGCATGCCTATAATCCCAGCTACTCAGGAGGATGAGGCAGGAGAATTGCCTGAACTCGGGAGGTGGAGGTTGCAGTGAGCCAAGATCATGCCATTGTACTCCAGCCTGGGCAAAAAGAATGAAACTTTGTAAAAGAGATAGATCTTCAAGAAGTGGTTAGGCTCCACTGTCATGAACCGATTAATGTCATTTTCATGGGAGTGGATTCCTTACAAAAGGGCAAGTTTGGCCTCTCTCTCTCTTTTGCCATGAGATGACACAGCAAGAAAGCCCTCACCAATTGTCAGTCCCTCCATCTTGGACTTCTCATCCTCCATAACCACATGAGCAAATTCCTCTAATAAATCCCCTCTTATCCGTCTATTTAGCTATCTATCTAGCTATCCCATTGGTTCTGTCTCTCTAGAGAACTCTGACTAATACAAACTAGTTTATAGCTTGTCTAAAAACTTCAGAGAAAAGATGTCTTCAAAATATTCTACTCTGAGTAAGAGACAAAGATTACTTTATGAAATTATTCAAGAGTTCTCTTGCATAACCAGTGTTTAAGAGGCACAAGTTACTAAATGTGTTTAGAACCACTTATTTATAATTCAATAAGCAATATTATATGCAAATGAATATAAGCAGCTCTAGACCTAAATAATAAGCTAAGGGGAAATTAATACATCATGTTCAAATTAAAAATATTATAAACAATATGGAAAAAATAATAAGTAAATAACACTTATAAAGTGATTTTTCTGGGCCAGGCACTGTTCTAGCTGCTTTATATATATCAACTCACTTAATATTTAATACAATCCTATGCAATAGATATCATTAATAATATTATTTTATAGATGAGAAAATTGAGGTTCAGAGAAGTTACATACTCTGTCCAAGGTCACACATTTACTAAGCAGCAAAGCCCAACATGTACAGCTATGCAATCTTGCTCTAGACGCCACACCCAACCATTACAATATACTTGAAACTAATGATGTTAAGATCTTTTGCTGTAAATCTTAACTGCTCAAAATCATCCAAACACAAGAAACTTCTGGTTAAATAAAATGGCGTCCACCATTAGAAAAGATGTATGATACTACCTGTAGCAGAGCAATGAGCAAAAACCATATTAAAATAAAACATCCAGAATAGCTCATAGGTTCTAACACAAAATGTGATTCTAAGTTTCCACAATATGAATTTTCCTTTTGTTTCATATATTTCTATCAAAACTGTGAGAAATAAATAATTATCGATTCAACAGTTCCATTAAGTTTCTACAAATATTACTTAAACATAGCGAACAGCTATGTTTTAATCCTAATCCTGCTCAGAATCGTACACATACTTTGTTACTTTATTTATGGTATTTCATTATAAATCTTTATATTTTTAATTTTAAATTCTCACTGTACATAGGAGCATATTTTGCTGGAGACATCTATGTGGAAAACTGAATTGTACATTGTAAGATCACATGACTATTCATATCCCAGTTTTCATTCTTCCAAATGAGTAATATAAATTCACAAATTAATTTTCTTTATTTGAAAATTTAAAATATCATCCCTATGAGCAAAAGCTCTAACTACTTATGTTCTAAACAATTTAGGGATATAATGCTGATATTTATTATCACATTGCTTTTTTGTTCTTGCTATTTTAATCTGTTATGAAACATCTTCACTTTCTGTATTTCAATGAGTGAACAACCAAATAGACATCAATCAGCTTTTAATAATAATCTATTTTTCACATTAAAATTTCATGGAAAATGGTTCATAGTTCTTACTGGATGGAAGTTTTTTAAAAAGCTGTGAAAATTCACCACCAAAAGCATTCAAAAAATATTCAATGTAGCAATAGTGCCCTCTGCTGGCTACAGCGCTGAACAGCTAAACCAGGCCGATAAGAAACGCAAAAGCTAAGGTGATCTGCTGTGATCCCCGTTTGACGATGCCCACAATGACCGTTCTGCCCACATTTTCCCCATTCCAGGGTAAGTAGAATTTGGCTTGATACCTCCTCAAGAGAAGCGAACTCTTTTTAGCAGGCCAGGGATCACAAGTGCTATGACAAATTCCCTTTTCTTCCTTTTGAAGAACTGGCCACGCCCAAAACTTTAAAAGATTTTAAGAAAAGGGAAACAGATTTGAACAATAGTTTCCTGATCTTCTCCAGATCGTTTCCAGATCTTCCTCTTAACTCATTTTTCAGTGGCCCGCATCAGACAAAAAGAAATATTTATAAATAAAACCAGCCCATCCCCTACTCCGGAGCTAGTTAGTTGCCCCTCTTGTCACCTTCCATAATGGCATCAAACAATTCAAGATCAGCATAAAATGGCTCCAGAGGGTGATGAGAATTGAAAACCCCTTTTAGCCAGCACCTAACAGTGTCTGGTCACTTACTAGGAGAGATAAATGATGCTTCCTAAGTTATTGAGCGTGATACTCATTAAAGGTGCTTGGATCATTGCAACTTCAGACTGAACTGCCATACCACCAAAATACACATGGCAGGCTAGAGAGAGGAACAAGTCGTCTCCAAGCGCAGAAGCATCCCTCTTCTAGCAAAATAATTCCAAAAGCCGTTCCCTGCTATTTGTAGTTCCTTTAAAGATTTTATAGCCAATCAAATTACTGAAGGGGTTCCTAAATGCTAATTAAGGGAGTGCAGTTTCCCCTTGCACTTTCTTCTGTCCAAGGCAAAGCTTTGCAACCTGAGCTGGCTGCATAAGCTGTCACTTTTGGGCTACTCCAAAATCCATATTAACCCAGGGCCTCGGTGAACAAACCACTGGGCTGATTATTGTCTTGGTGCTCCCTTAAATTTTGGACCCTGAGGCGAGTGCCTTGCTCGTTTTGCCGTATTTACAACCGTGGTGATTTAGTGAGGGCGATTTTCCAGCTACAGATGTGGTAAATGATAGCCCAGAGGAGGAAGCCGAGAGCCGAGGCCGGAGCCCTCAGTATGGGAAGGAGGAGGAGGTCGCAGAGGCGGGTCTAACTGGCTGGCTGTGAGCCAATGTAGACGCTCTGCTCTGGGAATTTGTACCAAGGCCTTGGAAACCAGCTTGGTTAAAGTGGGATCCGGGAAGGAGTCAGCTTACCGCGTCTGGCTGCTCCGGGCCACGCAATCTCCTCTCCTCAACCGCTTCCCCTCTCTGGGGGAGGATTCGCCTCGTCTATGCAGTGTGCCTACTCGGATGCAGTGCCGTTCAGTGTCGCGTTGTCACCCGGCTGCTCTCTGCAGAGACCTGCCCCCGCGGATGGCCTCTCCAGTGCCCATCTGCTGGAGACTCGTCTCCCTCTGCACTGGGCGGGGTCACCCCCTTCCCCCACTCCCCAAGGAGGGGAGGGCTAACTGCTGACACTTCTGACCTGGTTGCAGTGTGCCAGTGACTCTACCTCAGTTACACCACTCACCACCACCCCCATCCCAGCCCCAGCAGCGGGATTAACTTACTCGAGTCCAGAGCGGTAAAAGACCCTTCAAGGGTCGGTCGGTTATTCAACAACTGTAAAATTCGTGGTTGGATTAGATCTTAACTACGTCAAATCTTAAAACCGGAAAGAACATCAGATTTGGAGAGTATTTAACACTTGATATCTAGTGTGAAAATTTGCCAAGCAAATTCAAAGTGGGTCAATATTTAATAACCAGTAATGAACCCTAACAGATACACCCAAAAAAGAAACCTCACTAAAACAGGCCTGTGCACGCTTGAAACTTCCATCAAGGGGTATTAAAAAGCTTTGAGAGGACGATGCACTCTCTGTTGTGAAACTGCCTGAAGGACACTCAGTGTCACAGAACACCAGCCTGGGAGGGGTTTTTTTTTTTTGCTCTTCCCACTCAATTCCTTTCTAAGACCTCAAATTTCTCTGAAGCCCTTTGCAACATAAAATGTCCAAGGTCTTGTCGACAGGTAACTTTGAGTTTCTTACAAAGCATTTTAAATGGCTTGTCCAACTGAGACTGGCAGCTCAGAAATTGTTTTTCTAGGAAATTGATGTGAAAAACAGCTGTTTATGCCATACAGGTGTTTTAATGTGTTAAAGTAGAGGGAAAACAACCAAGCCAGTGAAGATCCATATTTCTCCCAATTCCCAAAAGACATACTTTACTGAAGGAGACTTGTCTTCAGATCTTCAACTTCATTTATTAAGGCCTTAATAAATGAGGATTGGTCAGAACAAGAACAAATGTCAGAGTTAGCAACTTAGTTCACCCAGTTAAAATCGAATCTCAGAGAAACAGCAAATCCCTTTTGGTTTTTGTTTTTTAGACTGAAATTCACATTAAACTGTGTGCTCTCTTTCTTTCTGAAAACTCTAAGAACAATATACCAACTACTTGATTTTTTTTTTTTTTTGAGACAGAATCTCGCTCTGTCACCCAGGCTGGAGTACAGTGGCACAATCTCAGTTCACTGCAATCTCTGCCTCCTGGGTTCCAGCGATTCTCCTGCCTCAGCCTCCTAAGTAGCTGGGATTACAGGCATCCACCACCATGCCCAGCTAATGTTTGTATTTTTTCTTTTCTTTTCTTTTCTTTTCTTTTTTTTTTTTTTTTTTGTAGAGATGGAGTTTCACCATGTTGGCCAGGCTGGTTTTGAACTCCTGACATCAGGTGACCTGTCAACCTCGGCCTCCCAAGAGCTGGGATTACAGGCATGAGCCACCGCACCCAGCCTACCACTTGAATTTTTTTGTCTATACTCCTTAACAAACAAGATAATAACAGACGTAGGCAAAATTACCACAGGGATTTTTAGTAATTTATACATGCAAAAAATATACTAATCACGTTGAAATATTTGTTATGAAAGTTGTAAATACATAGATTGAGGAGACTGCCAACCTGATAGCTAAGAAGTCTTTAACATTAGCCCAGGGATCTGCAAACTACTGCTTGCCAGTCAAATCAGCCCTATGGTCACTGTTTGTATGATCTTTTACCTAAAAATAATGTTCACATTTTTTTGTGCTCTAAAAAATCAAAAGAATATTTTGTGACAAGTGTAAGTTATGTATATTTCAAAATTTGGTGTCCATAAATAAAAGTTTATAGTAATCTATTCACACTCACTTATTTTCATATTGTCTCAAGCTGCTTTCCTGCTACAATGGCAAAGTTGAATCGTTTCCACATAAACCATCTAATCTACAAATCCAGAAATATTTACTGTTACAGAAGCAGTTTGTCAATCCCTGATAGAGATGAAGACATTACCTGTAAAGTGTTGTTACAAATAATCGTTATGTCTGGTAGCTGTAACTGAGTGGGCTAAACATTTTCCTTCTTTGAGAAATTATGTGTTTAGTTATCCTCTTTCTCACAAGTCAAAAGAAAAAGACCATGTTTTCATACACGTGAAATGTTGGTAAACTGGAAACCAATGGGATACAGGCTTACTCTGCTTTTCATGATTTGTAATTCACCCTTTGTCCATTGCCATGCTTATGCTGCCTCACAATCCAGAATGTTGCTGTCGTTTCTAGTCCTAACTCAGTCAGTACCAAGTGGCTAGCCTGCCATCTAGTGGGGAAAGATAAGAGTGCTTGCTTGCTTGCTTTTTGTTGTTTTGAGATAGGTTCTTGCTCTGTTGCCCAGGCTGGAGTGCAGTTGGGCAATCTCACTGCAATCTCTGCCTACCAGGTTCAAGCGATTCTCCTGCTTCAGTTTCCGAAGTAGCTGGGACTACAGGCGCATGCCACCATGCCCAGCTAATTTTCTGTATTTTTAGTACAGACAGGATTTCCCCGTGTTAGCCAGCATGGTCTTAATCTCTTGACCTCATGATCCGCCTGCCTCAGCCTTCCAAAGTGCTGGAATTATAGGTGTAAGCCACTGAGCCTGGCCTCTTCCTTTCCTTTCTCTCTCTCTCTCTCTCTCTCTCTCTCTCTCTCTCTCTCTCTCTCTCTCTCTCCCTCCCTCTTTCGTTTTCAAAAAACTCTGACTAGGTAGCTATAAGCTGTAGGACCTCAGACAGTGATGATCATAATAGTAATTCCTTACATTTTAATAGCACTTTGCAATTTACAAACTATTTCCCAAAGTATAGTATTTTAGCTAATCCTCCTTCACCACAATTCTGTGATGTAGGCACATCTTCTTTGCCATATATTTTCAGATGAAAAAACTGAGTGTAAACATTGGCTTACTCAAGGTCATACAGGTGGGCTCAAACTCAAATGCCATGCTCTGTTTGCTGAACCTAACACCTCTGAATGTAGGCTCTCTCATTTCTACATTTCCATTTCTATGAATGATTTTGAGTCTCTATTTGCCAAAAGGACATTTATTTTGGGAAACTCCCTTGGATAGACTTTTTAAACAAACAGGACCCATCCAAAACATTCCCTCTCAAAAAAATATTCTAAGGAGGCAAAAATAATTTTTTTTAGCTAAAGGCTTAATTAATGCTTATCAAAACATGTTACTTTAGACCCATTTTATGATGCAAGACACATAAATTGGGAAGAAGATACTTAAGGCTTAAACCTTGGAGGACTGTGAGACTATTGGCAGAATATCTGCTACTGGCTGCCCTCAATCCTTTTATGTGATTAAGACATATAATAATTTTTCCAACTTGGCGGGGTGTGGTGGCTTACGCCTGTAATCCCAGCACTTTGGGAGGCTGAGGTGGGTGGATCACCTGAGGTTGGCAGTTTGAGACCAGACTGACCAATATGGAGAAATCCCATCTCTACTAAAAATACAAAATCAACTGGACCTCGTGGCACATGCCTGTAATCCCAGCTACTCGGGAGGCTGAGGCATGAGAATCACTGGAACCCGGGAAGCAGAGGTTGCGGGAAGCAGAGGAAGTGCAAGATCATGTCACTGCACTTGAGCCTGGGCAACAAAAGCCAAACTCTGTCTCAATAAAAATAATAATAATAATTTTTGCAATTCAGTGTGAGTTCCAACTTTTAGGCTTACAAAACAAAGTATGCTTAGAGCTTTGAGAGTATAAGCCACAGAGTTCTCAAAAAGAGGTCCGTTGTAATTGTTCAGTGTCTCAGAAACTTCCAGCGGCTTGTTGTGAATCTGTCTGCAAAGGGACCTCAGAGCTCACTGTGCTAACGTTCATTTGAGAGGGAAGATTTGTGGAGTTTTCACTACTCACTAAGGTGGGTCTGTCTTGTAGCAGCAGCCTTTGTGCTTAGTGATGACCAAGAACCAGAGGAAATGAACCAAAGGTTAGGGCAACCCATAAGAAAGAGTCATGTTTACATTGATACTCATCTGCTGAGTCTGCAGTTTGGTATGCAATGAGAATGGAACAAATCATGGACCAGCTGCTAAATGCAGCTGTACTTGAGTGTGTCCCAAAATACAAGGAGGGTTAATGCAAACAAAAGCAGTTTCCAGAGCTTTGCAGATCATTGTTCCTAGGCTGTGTCTATTTCTAGTGAACAAGCCTCCTGTGAGAATACTTTAGTGTTACTCGCAGATAGTCACACTTTCATATTAAACATTTCAAGTTGAGGTAAGGGTGTGAAAACTAAGACACCTGGGACATGGGAAAGAAATAGTTTTATTGCTAGATTTTATGAACAGCCTTAGGTTTAACCACAGGTGAACCTTACTGTTTGCAAGCTCTCCTGATGACATGATTTGTATCAAAGACGGAGGAGCTATCTGAAACTCTCTAGCTCAGACATGACATTTTATTGGTTGTCCATGTTGCCTTGGCTGCCAACATTCTGGCTAGGCCATTTTTATCTGTTGAGGACCAGCTATTTATGTGGCTATTATGTGGTTCAACTCAGGTGTACCTCAACAATTTGCAAACGTAGTATTGATCATTTCTCCATAGTCCCTGAGGTTGACTCCTGGTTTTCTCAGCTATGCCAGGTCATCCCAAGTATGTTCCTATAAGTTTCCAACACAAGAATTTCCTAAAGTTGCTACCAATTATGTCACAACTATTACTGCTGCTGTTACTACTACTAACAAGTGACACTTATATAGTGCTCTCTCTTGTTAGGCATGGTTCTAACAAGACTAAACAAAACTAAATCAATCCACATTGATTGTACCTGTGGAGTGTAGTTTTATTAATGTCCCCATCGGACACAAAGCCTAAGAGACTTGCTTAAGTTCACACAGCTAGTGAGTGGCGGGGCAACATTTAAACCCAAACAGTCTGATTCCAGAGCCATCATTATGAATTACTACTGCCTCCATCCTAAAGCGTGGTTAGAAAAAGAAAAAACACACCAGTCTCCACTGCCTACTCAATAAAATCCAATGACCTATCTTGTCATTCAGTGCCTTCTGTGATTTTCCACAGCCTGTGGCACCGTCCAGGCTATTCCACTCTGGCCACTTCAAAAGACTCACCATTAACAGGCCATGGCTCTATTCAACCTATTTCTTTTCTTTTTCTTTTTCTTTTCTTTTTTTTTTTTTTTTTGAGATGAAGTCTCAGTCTGTCACCCAGGCTGGAGTGCAATGGCGCGATCTCAGTTCACTGCAACCTCTGTCTGCCAGGTTCAGGCGATTCTAATGCCTCAGCCTCCCGAGTAGCTGCGATTACAGGCACTCGCCACCACATCTGGCTAATTTTTGTATTTTCAGTTGAGACAAGGTTTCACCATGTTGGTCAGCCTGGTCCTGACCCGTCTCTGACCCAGTAAATAGACTCAACAAATACTTCCTGAATGAATTATGTGCCACGATGACTGTAGCCACTTAATGCTGGGCTCATAAGTGTTCCCAAAGAATAAACAAGCCAAACATGGTGGCTTGCAACTGCAATCCCGGTGACTTTGGAGGGAGGCAGGAAGACCACTTGAGGCCAGGAGTTTGAGACCAGCCTGGGCAACACAGTGAAACCCAATCTGTAAACAACAACAACAAAAATTAATTAGCTAGGCATGGTGGTGTATGCCTGTAGACTGAGCTTCTCTGGAGGCTGGGCCGGGAGAATGACTTAGGCCCAGGAGTTGGCAGCTGCAGTGAGTTATGATCGAGCCACTGCATTCCACCCTGAGCAAGACAGTGAGATTCCATTCTTACAAAAAAAAAAAAAAAAGAAAAGAAAAGAATGAATAGATGAAAGAAGGCTGAGCCATGCAGAAATCAGCCATCTAGGCTGAGGTGAGTTGTGTGTGACAGAATGGCCATGAGCTACCAGGCTATCATTCACACCAGTACAGAGAAGCAGCCACCAATTGTCACTGTCAGTAGTTCCATTAGAGATAATTCATTATTCTTTGCCTTGCCACACTAGAAATTAGGAGAACAAATATCAACGTCTTCCAAGAGAATTGAACAAAGGGGTAAAAACCTATAAAGAAAATATAGCTTTTGACCAGGTGTGGTGGCTCACGCCTGTAATCCCAGCACTTTGGAAGGGTGAGGTGGGTGGATCACCTGAGATCAGGAGTTCAAGACCAGTCTGGCCAACATGGTGAAACCCCGTCTCTACTAAAAATACAAAAAGTTAGCCAGGCGAGATGGCAGACACCTGTAATCCCAGCTACTCGGGAGGCTGAGACAGAAGAATCTCTTGAACCTGAGAAGCGGAGGTTGCAGTAAGCCGAGATTGAGATTGTGCCATTGCAGTCTAGCCTGGGAGACAAGAGCAAACCTCCGTCTCAAAAAAAAAAAAAAAAAAAAGGAAAAGAAAAGAAAATATAGCTTTCATACAGTACATCATTTTTGACACAATAGCTGCACATATTCTAGAAAAACATGCATTTATTGGCCAGTCCAAATGTATTCCAACTCTCATATTCCTTTTACATCACAATTTCAAATCACTGAAAATAAAATAATTGATAATTCTAAAATAACATAATTAAAATTTATTGTTTCATTATCTTAGCACCTGGTAAGATAAATAACAGGTTAAAATGCTTATAACACAGCTGGGCGCGGTGGCTCAAGCCTGTAATCCCAGCACTTTGGGAGGCCGAGGCAGTGGATCACGAGGTCAAGAGATCGAGACCATCCTGGTCAACATGGTGAAACCCCGTCTCTACTAAAAATACAAAAAATCAGCTGGGCATGGTGGCGCGTGCCTGTAATCCCAGCTACTCAGGAGGCTGAGGCAGGAGAATTGCCTGAACCCAGGAGGCGGAGGTTGCGGTGAGCCGAGATCGCGCCATTGCACTCCAGCCTGGGTAACAAGAGCGAAACTCCGTCTCAAGAAAAAAAAAAAAAAAAAAAATGCTTATAACACAATGGTAGAAAGATTTTAAAAGTTCATAAAAATATATAGGTCTACAAGTTAATAGTCATTCCTATGCCATAATGAATAAATAAATAAAAATAAATTTTCTGAGAATGAAATGATCCCCACAACTCGGTTCTTTATAAAATAACACAACTCTTAAGATTTACAGGAAAAAGGAACGACATTTCTGAGAACCAACTCTGTGTCAAATACTGTCCTAGATGCTTTGACCACATTATCTAATTTATGCCTCTAAAAACATTACACAAAGAGGCCGGGCATGGTGGCTCACACCTATAATCCTAGCACTTCGCAAGGCCAACGTGGGTGGATCGCTTGAGGTCAATAGTTTGAGACTAGCCTGGCCAAAATGGTAAAGCCTGTCTCCACTGAAAATACAAAAATTAGCTAGATCTGGTGGTGCATGTCTGTAATTCCAGCAACTTGGGAGGCTGAGGCAGGAGAATCACTTGAACTCAGGAGGTGGAGGTGGCAGTGAGCCAAGACTGTACCACTGTACTCCAACCTCAGCTACAAAAGGAGACTCTGTCTCAAAAAACAACAAAAAATATATACAAAGAGAAGTCGTACAGCTAACAAGCATCTGAACTGAATCTTGATCTTATCTCTTTGGTGTCCCTCCATTATTCTGTCCCTCTAATAAAGAATTCATTACAAGTAATCAGTACTGTTTAATCTCCTTCCTCACCACAAACAGCATTTCAGATGCTATCTGGGCCAGTTAATTGAATTTCAGAGGCTCATTCAATACATCTGCCATTCAGCTTGCCAATACCTATCACATTGTTCACTTTAGATTGTTTAAACCTGTTTAGTCCTTTAAAATTTTTTTCATCTCCTCAGGGTACATGGTTGTAATAGCCTGATGACAGAAAGTCAATCATGACAATCCAAGCAGGCTGAGTTCCATTGGATCAATAACTCACTTGGTGGTCTGCTGCCAAGTGGCCAATCGCCATCAGAAAATATGGAGCCAATTCTTCTCTCATCTGCCGCTGATTAATTGGCAGTTCTATCATCAAAAATGTTTTTCCTTGGCAGTGGTGACAGTCTCTTCGAAGCAATCATAAGCGTGAGACTGAATGTGCAAACAGCCTGCAGATAGGGAGTCGCTGCAAACATTTATAGACATTTTTGGATTGGGGAAAAGTTTGTAGAAATGTATGTATAAAGTACTTATGTAATAGGGCATACACAATCAGTTTAAAAACACTAAACACTTGTCAAAATGGCAGTTACATTTTTTTAGAATTCAATGAAAATGATGGAACAAGAATCAGGAAAGTAATTAGCCAGAAAAAAATGTTTCTCGGATTTGTAATTACAGTTAATTGCAAAGAAACACCATGTTGATTTGAAAAGCTGTTAACTAAATTGAAAATAATGATCTTGTGAATGCATATGTTTTTATGTTTGCCTATGCATATGGGCTAGGGTAAAGCCCCAGATGACTCTGTGAACCAGCTCATCATAGCACTTTCCGGACTGACTGTACATCCAGCAGTTTTATCCTGGTTGCATCTGCTTTCTCTTTCTCACTCTGTCCCAATACATGTGAAAGTTGCCTTTCCCTATTCCAGAGAGCTTGTAGGATGGAGATGTCAAAAGAAAATAATTTATGAGATTGAAAAATAATAAAATGAAGCTGTGCAGTTGACCTGGCTTTATAATTGGCATTCCATGGAATCATGCCAGGGTTGAATCTTTCTACACTTTACATAACTTCAAAGCATGTCGTTTTTATTCACTGTAGCCACAACTAGCTAAATACAAGAGGTTTCCAGGTTCATTCTTCTTGAAGTTTTTCATTCAAATGTGATTTAGGTTATAACTATAGTATGACGATGGACTTTCAGAAAATCTGTCCTAAATAACAAAGGGTAATTTTATCTTTTCAAACTTTACCTGACACAAAAAATGATCTAAATCCATGGCTCCATGTAATGTCTCTTTGATGAGTTAATATTGCTATCTTCCTTCAGCTGTTTTTAAAAAGTTGTGCCCTAGTTACTTATTGTTCTATGTTGGGCAGGGGGTTATATAAGTAATTCAAAGAATTCTACCTTTTTGTTCAAGTAATTACATGTACATGTCTCAATAATATTTAAATACCGATCCAATACATGCTTGTGTGCTTGTCCATTTTAACGACTCTTTATTTAGTAAAATTTATTTATATTCGACTATAATTTACCCTCATTTATCTTTCACATTTGGGGACAATCTGGCCCTTTAAAATATCTCTATCTTTTTCAAAATGTGTACTGTCGTAGAAAGTGGTAGAGGTGCTTTTACTAGCTTTCCATCTATGTCTAGCCTCTATTTTATGAAAATGCAGCTGGGCACATTTTCATGTGGCTCACACCAGTACTTTGGGAGGTCGAGGCAGGTGGATCACGAAATCAGGAGATCGAGACCATCCTGGCCAACATGGTGAAACCTCTTCTCTACTAAAAATCCAAAAATTAGCTGGGCATGGTGATGTGCACCTGTAATCTCAGCTACTCGGGAGGCTGAGGCAGGAGAATCACTTGAACCCAGGAAGCGGAGGTTGCAGTGAGCCCAGATTGCACCACTACACTCCAGCTTGGGCAACAGATTGAGACTCCACCTCAAAAAAAAAAAAGAAAAGAAAAGAAAAGAAAAAAGAGGCTGGGCAACGTGGCTCACACCTGTAATCCCAGCACTTTGGGAGGCCGAGGCAGGTGGATCACGAAGTCAGGAGTTCGAGACCAGCCTGGCCAACATGGAGAAACCCTGTCTCTACTAAAAATACAAAATTAGCCAGGCATGGTGGCACATGCCTGTAATCCCAGCTACTCAAGAGGCTGAGGCAGGAGAATCTCTTGAACCTGGTAGGCGGAGGCTCTGGTGAGCTAAGATCGCACCGTTGCACTCCAGCCTGGGCAATAAGAGGGAAAACTCCATCTCAAAAAAAAAAAAAAAAAAAAGAAAGAAAGAAAGAAAAAAAATGCCAGGGGAATGGAGATAAGCTGAATTTAAGTATTTGATAGAGAAACTAATTAGGCTTTGAGAGTTAGCTACCAAATTAAACTCTGGTACCTTTAGACTGTCCCAAACAGAGGGCAACTCTGTAAGCATATACTTTTACAAGATTAATATTCACGAATTCATTCATCTATTCATTCTACCAATGTTTCTTTAGCTTCTGTTCTGGAGACATTACTGCACAAGATGTGGGAAATAGGTAAAGCAACTCATGAAATCTTCACAAGACTATGCAGTGGATAGTATCATGATTCTTATTTTACAAGTGGAGATCACAGAAGTTATTTGCCCAAGGCCATATAGCTAGTAGTGGCAGAGCCACTCCAAAACAACTCAAACAACAAATACACCTTTAATTTAATCTTTCACTCAGGGAAGTAGTATTTGATCAAAAACCTTAGGCAGAGGATTGGTAGAGTTTTAAGGCACTGTGGACACATAGGATTATTTACTGGAACTTTTATCAACTCTTTACTACTTTGACAAGATAGCACCACCACTAAAGGTGGCACCAAATATGGACATTCATGATCATAGTAGCTCACCATCTCTTTTTTAAGCATCTGTGGTGTCAGGAAGTTCTGTGTGACTTACCAGGATCACAAGGTACAATTCAATAGAGTCTGATTTAAAAGCTTAGGGTTTTTAGTTATTTTGAAAATCTGCTCTAAATTCATTACCAGGACTCCAATTTTAGTCATCCATAGGAGTTGGGCAAGTACGTATGGCTCTGAGAATCAAGAGGACAATTAAAAAAGGAAAAAGCAGCTTCCCTTCTTACCTAAGGCCCATAACTAGAGCCTAACCACAAGTAATTATAGATCTTATGATCATATAGGGATGGCAGACTTCAGTGAGAGTGAACTCCAAAATTTGAGGATGAGGCTGAAAAAACAGCCTATGCTGCCAGAAATCAACATGAAATCGATGGCTGCTTGTTCCATGTTAGAGATTCATCCAATTTCTATCTAGCCACATTGCCCACTTTTACTTCCTTCATTATATTAGGAGTCTAAAAAAAATCCCCTGGTAGAAAAAGTAATATGCTGGAAGAAATTTTCTTTACCTAGGAGTTAGTCACACTTCTTGAGCTCCATTTTCCCCTCTGAAAACAGACCAAGCAATGTCAAGTATCTCTCTGGGAGACTATGAGAGATGAGATGGAATGTAATAAACTGATTTTCAGAAACTTAGACAAGAAGCAGCAGCTAAGACAGAATTAATTCAAGATACTAATTCCTGTTTGCTTGATTTTTAAGTACTAAAGAGCTAAACAGTTTTGCCCTTGAGAATGGTTAAGTGTCAATCACTAAGCCTGCTTCAGTGATTCATGCCCCCTTAATCCAGTAGCTGTCCAACTTGGATGTATACAAGTTTCTGGCATACATATAACAAAGTCTTATTTTTTTATTATTAAATCACCCATGGCCTTACAGAAAAAAATCAGAGCATATAAGAAAGATCACTGTGAGTTTAATTAGAATCATATTTTTCATTTTTTTTTTTTGAGACAGAGTTTCACTCTCGTTGCCCATGCTGTTGTGCAATGGCACAATCTCAGCTCACTGCAACCTCTGCCTCCTGGGTTCAAGCAATTCTCCTGCATCAGCCTCCCAAGTAGCTGAGATTACAGGCACGCGCCTCCAAAACCAGCTAACTTTTGTTTTTTTAGTAGAGATGGGGTTTCTCCACATTGGTCAGATTGGTCTCGAACTCCTGACCTCAGGTGATCCACCTGCCTCAGCCTCCCCAAATGCTGGGATTACAGGCGTGAGCCACTGGGCTCTGGCTCATATTTTTCAAAAGATGCCAATGTGATTCCAGTGTACATCCAAGACTAAGTGCAACTAGTTTGGATAGTTTCAACCTTGGGAGGTTTTTGAACTTGAACTCAGGTCAAACGTAGCAGGAGTAACTCTCTAGACCAGGATTTTCCAATAGAAATATAGGAGCCATGCGTGTAATTTTAAATATTTGGAATAGCACATTTTTTAGAAGTGAAAAGTAACAGGTAAATTATTTTTATAATATATTTTATATAACCAAACACATCCAAAATGTTATCATTTCCACACATAATAAACAGAAAAAATAATGGGATATTTTATAAATTTTTCAGACTAAGTCTTGGAAATGTGGTACGTATTTTACATTTTATCCATCCTCGGTACTAGACAACACAGGTCTAGAAGCTAAGGTACTCTTCCACCATGGGACTATGCTCAAATAAATACCCCCAAAGTATATGGCTCTTACTGCCCTATTGGTTATCACTCCAACATGGCACTGTATAAAACAATAAAGGCAAAGATGTTTCACAAAGTCACAAACCCTCAAAGCTGAAAAGGCCCATAGATATTTGATCCAATGTCTACTAACAAGGTAATTAAGGCTCAAGAGTGGAAGGCTTGTCCCAAATTACACTGATAATTAGTAGCATAGACTCTAATTAGTACAGACTTTGGAATCTTAGTCTGCTCTCACTATCCTGAAAGAGACTGGTAATTGAAAAGGTGGCATCTGTCCTAATTTTCCCTTTTCTTGATTTTCAAAACAGTATTTAATCCTGAAGACAACTAAGAAGCTGATCTTCCTCTTCTACTCATGTATATAACAAAGAAAATTATGTTGTCAGCAATTCAATCATATCACCTAGCCAAATATATCAGAAACTTTATATTTTATGCTAAATAATTAAAATAACTAATTATCACTTTGTTGGGATTTTTTGTTGTTGTTGTAGCAGGGTTTAGATAGCTTATTTGATGCTTCCTCAACCATCAGTGTCACCACACAAAGAATGAGATGACTAAAGGCCAAATTAACTCAGGAGGTTCCCAGTTGAATGGAGTCATTGATTTCTGGAACAATCCACACATCTGGTAGGAGCAATCAGATGCCTCATTAACAGACTTGGTGTTAAACAAAAGGCTATTTGGGGTGTCACAGGCCATTGCTTCGTTATACAACCTCCTTAGTCTCTCATCTTTTTTTTTTTTTTTTGAGGAAGTAAGTGTCAGCAAAGGTCACAAATACTAATAGCCACCTGCCTAACATTCAGGAATGTGTGGTAACAAAAAAGCCTTTTTTAAAAGAGAGATGCTTAGTTACTGTCAACATGTGCTTCTCTAACATGCGATTGTGTGTACTAGAAAGAGATTTGGGTCAGTGTGTTTGGGTCCTTCTTTGTTCTTTTAATTATTCTCCTCCGTGGTTTCTGTTGGTGTTAACCTGGAGACAGTTCTGTCCCATTCAATGTTGGCTTGTCTATAGCTTGTCACTTTATACCACATAACTGTGCAAAAAAACCAATACATGGATACATGCCAACACATACATACTGATGCTATTCTTAATGCATTTATTCATTGACTGAACATCTCTATAGAAGGCACTGTGCTAGGCCCTCCATGGGACATAAAGAAGATACAATTTCTACCCATAAGATGCTTAGGTGCATGTAGAGGGAACATAGAAACAGCTGAAACAGATGACAAAATCTTTGTGTTCATAGACATGAATTGTGCAATATTATGGGATATATCACATATTTTTACAGCTGTGTATCTGTATAATTTATTATATTGTTTTGAGTAGATGTAAGAAAGGGACACACAGATGAGGTAGGGACAAGTGACAGGCAGTTTTGACAAACTCCAACACTTGAGTGTTTTCTCTTTATTCTGCTTTAAATGCACAGTGGTGAGAAAATTTCTATTCACCTAGAAAAGTAATGCATTTTTGCTTGTCCAATTTTACATTACCTGATAGGAGTTGGGCATAATTTTTTTACAAAAAAAGTGAAAAACAGCCTTCATAATCAATGATACTTTTACAAGCTATTCATACAGAGAAATCAGGGAATCTTTACTATGGGGCTTGCACAGAGCCCAGTTAACCTGGCAATATTCTTGCACCACATTGTGAAGATACGAACAAATGACTATGACTGGTGGTTGGACCAATAGACAAGTGAAGTATTATTGATGTTAGAGAGAGAGAGGCCCTTCCTCACAAAACGTCTAGGAGCGTTGTTCCCTCTACCTCCTCCTTTAGACCTTGCAGTTGATAGGATTTTGTGATATCACTACTGACTATTCAAGATGTGGAAACACCAGAGATTGCTGAAAACTTTTTCTTGTTTATGGTGGAAGGGATAACAGAGATGCATTTGAGATGAGCTTTAACAGATGGGATGAGTTTTGAACAGCCGAATTGAGGACAAGTGGCACTATAGGCAAAGGCAGTGACAGATCCTAAAGAATTGGTAGAATCCAGAGCAAGGGGGAGCTACTACTATACCCTGTCCCTAAGATAATCCTCACCAAGGGATCAAGGGAGGGGTATAAGAAGATGATTCTGGCAAAAGTGAAGAAGCAATTGCAAACATCTCTGTTCCTTTTGGCAAAGTTCCTCCTAAAACTCTTCCAACTCTCCTTTATCTATTTATTTTATTTTATTTATTTTTTTGAGGCAGAGTTTCACTCTCATTGCCCAGGCTGGAGTGCAACGGTGTGATATCAGCTCACCTCAACCTCTGCCTTTCGGGTTCAAGCAATTTTCCTGCGCCATCCTCCCAAACAGCTGGGATTACAGGCATCGGCCACCACGCCCGGCTAATTTTGTATTTTTACTAGAGGTGGGATTTCATGGCGTTGGTTGGGCTGGTCTCAAACTCCCAACTTCAGGTGATCCACCCACCTCAGCCTCTTCAAGTGCTGGGATTAGAGGCATGAGCCACTCCGCCCGACTCCTTTATCATTTTTTAATTCCTACGTAATAAGGAGGCCTGTGGGATAGATATATAGACTCCTTTCTGAGTTGCTGCAGGAAACTGAATAATGGGGCTTTGTAAACAAGGCTCTTTTAAAGTCCTTAATCCTAAGACATTTAGTAATATTCACAAATACAAGTTTAAATGAAAAATGTGAAAAGCAAAATATGTCTGCTATATTAATAAAGTATTAGTGAACTATAATAAGGTTTTCATTTAATCTCTTTAGGTAGCCCGTAAAACCTGCATTGATTACAAAACGATTCTTCTTGTTTCATCTGAAATTCTACCTCAGCAAATTGTTCATCCAGCCATGGAAAGACACTGAAGCTTCTTCAAAATGTATTCTGCCCACTGGCAGATCAGTTTAGGTTGTCAAGTCTTATTTTATATAACATGTGTCTTGCTTTGGTGATTATTTCCTGGATTAAATAATCCTCTATTCGATATACAAACAATCAACAAACATATGAAAAAATGCTCAACATCACCAATTATCAGAGAAATGCAAATTAAAACCACAATGAAATACCAGCTTACTTCTGCAAAAGTGGCCATAATTAAAAAATCAAAAAATAATAGACGTTGGCATGGATGTGGTAAAAAGGGAAAACTTTTACATTGCTGGTGGGAATGTGAACTAGTACAACCACTATGGAAAACAGTATTGAGACTACTTAAAGAACTGAAAGTAGAAGTTCCATTTGATCCAACAATCCCACAACTGGGCATCTACTTAAAACAAAAGAAGTAATTATACAAAAGAGACACATGCATATGCATGTTTATATTAATAGCAGCACAATTTGCAATTGCAAAAATATGGAACCAATCTAAGTGCCCATCAACAAATGAATACATAAAGAACATGTGGTATATATGCACCATGAAATACTAGTCAGTCATAAAAAGTATGAAATAATGTCTTTTGAAGCAACTTGGATGAAGCTGGAAGCCATTATTCTAAGAGAAGTAACTCAGGAATGGAAAACCAAATATTGTATTTTCCCACTAATAAGTGGGAGCTAAGCTATTAGAATGCAAAGGCATAAGAATGATATAATGAACTTTGGGGACTCAGGGGGAAAGGATGGTGGAGAGTGGGCAATAAAACACTACGTATTACAGATGGGCGCAGTGGCTCAAGCCTAGTAATCTAAGCAGTTTGGGAGGCCAAGATGGGCAGATCACGAGATCAGGAGTTCAAGACCATCCTGACTAACATGGTGATAACCCTGTCTCTACTAAAAATACAAAAATTAGCTGAGCTTGGTGGCACACACCTGTAATCCCAGCTACTCAGGAGGCTGAGGCAGGAGAACCGCTTGAACCCAGGTGGCGGAGGTTGCAGTGAGCCGAGATCATGCCACTCCACTCCAGCCTGGGCAACAGAGCAAGACTCCATTAAAAAAAAAAAAAAGACTATGTATTAGGTACAGTGTATACTGCTCAGGTGAGCGGTGCACCAAAAGCTCAGAAATCACCACCAAAGAACTTACCTATGTAAACAAAAACCACGTGTACCCCAAAAACTATTGAAATAAAAAACAGTCCTCTATCAATAGACATAGTTTTTAAAATTAATTCATTTCCAGTTGACCAAAAATTCATATATTTATCATGTATACGATGCTTTATTAAAATATGTATACATTGTAAAATGGCGAAGTCAAATTAACATATGTATTACCTCACATAGTTATTATTTTTGTGGTGACAACACTTAAAATCTACCCTTTTGACAACGGTCAAGAATATGATATGTTGTTATTCACCATATTCATCATGTTGTACAATAGATTTCTTGAACTTATTCTTCCTGTCTAACTGAAATTTTGAATCTTTTGTCTCCCCATGGCCCCTCCTCCTTACCCCAGTCCCTGGCAAATGTCATGCAACTCTCTGCTTCCATGAGTTCAACTTTTTTTAGATTCCACGTATGAGTGAGATCATGCAGTATTTGTTTGTCTGTGTCTGGCTTATTTTATTTAACAAAATGTTCTCCAGGTTCATCCATGTTGTGCCAAATGACAAGATTTCGTTCCTTTTTATGGCTGAACTGTATTCTATTGTGTATATATACCATATTTTCTTTATCTATTAATTCACTGATGGACTTGTAGAACATGTTTTTAAAACTTCAAAATTTGGCCAGGCATGGTGTCTCACACCTGTAATACCAACACTTTGGGAAGGCCAAAGCAGAAGGATCACTTGTGCCCAGGAGTTTGAGACCAGCCTGGGCAACATAGGAAGACCATGTCTCTACAAAAAACATTTTTAAAAATGTTTAAAAATTAGCCAGGCGCTGGGCACAGTGGCTCATGCCTGTAATCCCAGCACTTTGGGAGGCTGAAGCAGGCGGATCACGAGGTTAGGAGTTCGAGACCAGCTGGACAAACATGGTGAAACTCCATCTCTACTAAAAACACAAAAATTAGCCAGGCGTGGTGGCACATGCCTGTAATCCCAGCTACTCAGGAGGCTGAGACAGGAGAATTACTTGAACCTGGGAGGCAGAGGTTGCAGTGAGCCGAGATCATGCCACTACACTCCAGTCTGGGTGACAGAGCGAGACTCCACCTTAAGAAAAAAAAAAAAATTACCCAGGCAAGGTGACGGGAGCCTGTGGTCCCAGCTACTCAGGCAGCTAAGGTGGGAAAATCACTTGAGCCCAGTCAGGGCTGCAGTGAGCTGTGACTGTGCCACTGCACTCCAGCCTGGGAGACAGATCAAGATCCTGTCTCAAACATAAAATAAAATAAAATTAAATTAAAACTGCAAAACTTAAAATACTTTTCAAGTAGTTACCCACAAACGTTACTTCTATTCCTCCTTCCATCACTCTTTCCTTCTCCCCTACTTATAATTTGTAGAGACTCTTGAGTCTTCTCCCCTGGAGAAGCTGCATACTGTGGACCTCCTTCTTCCTTTATATCTGGGCAGTTCACTGAGCCTCAAATTACTCCTCTGTTCTGGCTCCTCCAGTCTTCGTTGGAGGAGTCAATATCAAATTCATTGCACTGGCACCTGTGTGCTTCAGAATAAACCCATTCTGCCCTGCAAGCTACAATGCCTCTTCCCCTGTTACCCACTATTTTAAAAAATGAACCAAATAGTTTAACTTCAAGATTAGAGAAAATAAAATGTATCACAAATTTTTCCCATTCCCATTACTCAGGAGGATTACATAATGTTTTGGCAAATTCCTAATGCTAAAAACTTTTATATTCCTTAAAACTATAGATATTTGGAATGTAACATCTAGACAACTGCATCACATATGAAGGGTTGTCACCTAAAAGCTATTTCAGAATTGGGTAAGCCACCTTTTTTAACACTCATGAAAAGTGAGCAATTGTAAGAAAATGTTGGAGTCTAATTCAGCTGAATGACACTTATCTTTATAAAGTACATCGAAACATGTCTGCAAATTTTATCTGAGAATCAGAATTATACACTAAAATCTACAGTTGTAATAATTTCACTGGGGCAATAAATACCACTAATATTCAATGCAATATTGTTTTCCACATCTAAAAATTTACTTATACATATTACAATTAACAATTATAATACCTCTCAATTATATATCACATTATATTTTATAATGTGTGTTTATATGTACTTTCTTACTTGCCCTCACAATAACCCTGTGAAGAAGGCAAAGCAAATATTATTGTTCTTCCCATTTTAAAAAGGAGAAAACTGGAAATGAGATCAGGATCACCCAACTAATTAATAGTGGAGTTAGATGTTGAATTTATTTTTTGACTTCCTGTTTGACAGTAGACAGCAATGGGGTACTTATCTGGCACTCAGTAATAAGATGTTCCATAGTCTGAATACAATGGATTGCAATTATGTCAGAGAGCTGACCCTTAACTGATTAGGTTGAGGGAAGAGAAAGAGGGTGAATAGAAAGACAAAGAGATCTGTACCACTCTCAGATCAAGTGTTCATCTGCAGCCATTCAAGTGAAATTCAATGAAATACTTTTGCTGGTTGATGGTCCCACTTTCTCTAAACAAGAAGCATATTTTCCCTAACATTTTCTATTAATTTTTAACCTCATAACTTTAACAAATTTTCATTAAAACAAAAATTAGGTGGCTTCTTCTGGGATGGAAGTTAATATTTTATATTCTATCCCAGTTTGTTTGTCTGAAAAGGATCATGAAATGCCCCTTTAGCCGCATAAAATATTGTCATCCACTGTATACTCTGCTCCTTATAAACTGTTGGACAAAGAGGAGGGAAGAGACCAGGGCAGGGATGGAATGTGACCAAATAGGCCAGGGTCCCAAGGGCACAACCAGAGGAATTTTGCTTTCCATAGCCAATTCCACGTCTTCAAAAATAAGGCAGCTCTTAGTGAAGACAGTTGGGCACAGTCATCCTATCCCACTGCCAGCTGGAAGAAAACAAAAATAAAAGCCAGCACATCTGGCTTCACATGTTTACAATGCCTCTGCTGTTCTGCATGAAAGGGCAGGACAGGATTCAATGAAGGCCAATGTAATTCTATTTATTTATTTATTTATTTATTTATTTATTTAGACAGAGTCTCGCTCCATCACCAGGCACCAGGTGCAGTGGTGCCACCTCGGCTCACTGCAACCTCCGCCTCCCGGATTCAAGCAATTCTCCTGCCTCAGCCTCCAGAGTAGCTGGAACTACAGGCGTGCACCACCACACCCAGCTAATTTTTTTTTTTTTAATTTTTAGTAGAGACGGGGTTTCACCATGTTGGCCAGGATGGTCTTGATCTCTTGACCTCATGATCCAGCCGCTTCGGCCTCCCAAAGTGCTGGGATTACAAGCGTGAGCCACCACACCGGGCCCCAATGTAATTCTTTATTCATCAGTTCAGACATTTTCAAGCTTTGAAAAAAATGCAAATTCTGACCCATCTTACCTCATACCTAAATGTTTTTTTCAGAGCACTTCCAAATACAACAAAGTTTTTGTTGCATTTATTATTTTTCCTACTAAGAAAACTTCTAGGCATTTATTGTAGAAAATTTTGAAACTGCAGGGAAAATGTATTTATCTTTCCTCCTTAAGATAAATTTGGTTGTGCTTCAGAGGCTTACATGCTCTATCTTTCAGAGCACAAATCTTAGGGCAAAAAGAAGGAACCATATTTGAAACTGGCTTTGGAGTGAGTCAATATGTGGGAACAAATGCAGTTATAAGGTAAATACTGCAGGAACTCCAGTCCCAAGAAGGGAGTTAGACAGAACAGTAAATATAGTAAATGTCAAGGGTGGAACTCTCTCTCATCCAACTATATGAAACAAATCTGCCAAATCACATTTTCTTTGCATTCTACTGGGGATTATTACTTGGTTAATTAGAATATATCACATTTTTTAGCCCATGTAGTGAACAAACTTAGTGAACATCTAGAGGAATGGAACAAGGACAGATGTTGATCCAAGGATACAAAGTTTCAATTAGACAGGAGGAATAAGCTTTAGTGATCTATTTCACAGAACGTTGACTGTAATAAATAATTATGCATTGTGTATTTTAAATGTTTCACCACAAAAAGTTATTAAGTAGCTGAAAGAGTAGATTTTAAATGTTTTCACCATAAAAAAAGATTAAGTATGTGAGGTGATGGATTTGTCAGTTTGAGTTAATCATTGTGCAATGTCAACATACATCAAAATATCACATTGTGGCCAGGCACGGTGTTTCACACCTGTAATCCCAGCATTTTGGGAGGCCAAGGAGGGCAGATCACCTGAGATCGGGAGTTCAAGACCAGCCTGACCAACATAGAGAAACCCTGTCTCTACTAAAAATACAAAATTAGCTGGGCATGGTGGTACATGCTTATAATCCCAGCTACTGGGGAGGCTTAGGCAGGAGAGTCACTTGAACCCAAGAGGCAGAGGTTGTGGTGAACTGATATTGCACCATTGCACTCCAGCCTGGGCAACAAGAGCAAAACTCTGTCTCAAAACAAACAAACAAACATATGAAAAAAAGCTCATCATCACCGGTCATTACAGAAATGCAAATCAAAACCACACTGAGGTACCATTTCACAACAGTTAGAAATGTGATCATTAAAAAATCAGGAAACAACAGATGTTGGAGAGGATCTGGAGAAATAGAAATGCTTTTACACAATTGGTGGGAGTGTAAATTAGTTCAACCATTACAGAAGACAGTGTGGTGACTCCTCAAAGATCTAGAACTAGAAAGACCATTTGACCCAGCAATCCCATCACTGGGTATATACCCAAAAGATGATCAATCTTTCTACTACAAAGATACACGCACACGTATGTGTATTGCGGCACTGTTCACAGTAGCAAAGACTTGGAACCAGCCCAGATGCCCATCACTGATAGACTGGATAAAGAAAATGTGGCACACATACACCATGGAATACTATGCAGCTATAAAAAAGGATGAGTTCATGTCCTTTGCAGGGACATGGATGAAGTTGGAAACCATCACTGTCAGCAAACTGACACAAAAACAGAAAACCAAACACTGCAGTTTCTCACTTATAAGTGGGAGTTGAACAATGAGAACACATGGACACAGGTAAGGGAACATCACACACTGGAGCCTGTCAGGGGCGGCGGTGAGGGGCTAAGGGAGGGAGAGCATTAGGAGAAATAACCTGGTATAGATGATGGGTTGATGCATGCAGAAAACCACCATGGCATGTGTATACCTACGTAACAAACCTGCATGTTCCGCACATGTACCCCAGAACTTAAACTATAAGAAAAATCACAGTGTACCCTATAAATATATACAACTACAATTTGCTAGTCAAATAAATATTTTCTAATCTAGTGGAAGAAAAAATTAAAAATGCTTTTCCTCTATTTGCAGGCAATGCCATTCATTCCTAACACATTGGTTGGGGGTGGGGGGCATGAAGAGAGAAAGGCAGTTTCAAGTTCACTCCTGATTTATTGTGAGCAATGCTTATGACTAATAAAACTCCTTACTCTTATGTAAGTTTCATTTTTCCATATTTTCTTGGGCCTGGTCCCAGGCAGCATAGGAAATAACAAGTGAATAAACTAGGGATAATATATAGAAGAAAAGTAGACACTGAAATTATCACCAAAAAAATTACCAGATAACATTCTGTCCTCCACTTCATTATTTTTTATTATTTTCTGTGTCACAGGACCTATTTTCAGCAGTGAAATACTTTTGGTTGGAGGCACTGGCTGTCCCTATAGTTCTTTGTGAAGCAGCATTGGGGCATCTTCCAGCTGGGTTTAGACTGCCTAGAAACTATGCTGAGTCAACAATGCAATCCGACCATAAATGTCACATGGTCAATAGAGCAATGAGGTTCATCTTGGGGAATGAATGGTCAAACTCACCAGGAATACTATGTAAGACTTTGGCACCTTGGCCCATGGACTGTTGAGAGGAGAAAGCATGGATAACAGAAGCCTCAAAATTGTCAGATGAGGATTGAGAGAAACTTAGCTAGGCAAAGATAAGAATAAAATGACACATAGGTGCTGTCTTCAATTATCAAAAGGGTCATGTATCAGCAGGAGGTGACTTGCTCAACAGATTAGAACCTGTATCTAAGGAGGCAGATTTCAGTTCAATATGAGGAAGAGTTATCTAATGAAGATGACCAGAGACTGAATGAGCTACCTTAGAAAACACTAAGCTCCCCAGTACCGGAGATGTTCAAGCAGAGGTAGAAGAGATAATTTCAAAACTGCGATATAGGGATTATGCTAAATGGCCTTTAAGGGTTGTTTGCAACTCTAAGACTACATCATCACCTTCCCTTGACTTGTCCTCAGTCTCAGCTGAGATCTACGGGAAGCAATGGAAATTTTTCCTATATCATAAATCAGGTCATTGCTTAGCTTTCAACCAACCTTCACTGACAGGTGTGCCCTCTCTGGGTTGGTCTGGGAACACAGTAGGGATTTCAGACAATACTGCAGGTAGCTTTAAAAAATCTCTGATCCAGGCCGCACGTGGTGGCTCACACCTGTCATTCCAGCACTTTGGGAGGCAGAGGTGGGAGGATCACGAGGTCAGGAGTTCGAGACCAGCCTGGCCAGCACGGTGAAACCCCGTCTCTATTAACAATACAAAATTAGCTGGGCGCCGTGGCGGGTGCCTGTAATCCCAGTTACGCGGGAGGCCGAGACAGGAGAATCGCTTGAAGCTGGCAGGCAGAGGTTGCAGTGAGCCAAGATTACGCCACTGCACTCTAGACTCTAGCCTGGGCAACAAGAGTAAAACTTCATCTAAAAAAAGAAAAAAAAAAGGCTCTGATCCAAACTAGAGCTGGACTTGACCTAAGTTACCAATAGGCACTGGCACAGATGACACCCATCCAACCAGTTCAGGAAGCCCTCCGGAGCATGTTCCCCACTACCACCTTCTCACATGCAAGGATCTCCATGCTTGAACAGACCTCTGCACAACAACCAACTCCCCTCTGTAGGCTGCTTTGTGACGAAAGCCTCTCAAAATGCACAGGTTTAGTAATAATGCTCAAGGCCTATTTAGCACAAATGCAGATGCCCAACCACATCTTTACCTCCTATCTCCCTAACTGATCTAGATTGTGACTCATCCTTCCCAAGTCAACTTGACTTGTAAAGCAGCTGGAAGTCTCTGATCTGAACCAATAACAGATCAGAGGTTGGCTCTTTGCTATTGGTTTACCAGATTTAGAGCCCTTGCTGCAGCCTGAACCTAGTGTACAAACTCAGGTGCAAAAAAATCAAAATGTTGCAAATACTCCTACCTACCTTACCCTTACATTCTTACAGAACACAACAAACCCCTCCTCCTCATTTCCCAACAGAAATATGCAACCAAATATATTGTATCATTTTAGCCAGGAAAACAGCCTTCTCAAGAATGCTCACTCCTAAAAAACTGCTTTCTTTCTGCACACACAAGAAACAATTTCAGCAATTTCTGATATTTTCAGGTCTGCAGAGTCAGTACCAACACCTAAAAATTTTACCAACTCCAAGGTCAAAAGGAGGAGGTGGAAGAAAAGCCTCTCGACTTTCTTGTAGGGGAATGGCTTCCCAGTACCTAACATCAGTAATGCTTCAAAATGTCTGTTGATGTAACTGCCCGCAGGGTCCTGTGCTTGTATCTTCCGAATACTGCCAGATTAACTAGACTCTGGGCAAGCCCTATAATAAAGATTTTCTCGTTTTCTCTGTGCAAATATTTTAATATCTTATAAATGTATCATTAGTTAGGAAGGCTGTCTTTATCTTTTTGTGTAAAAATTCACACCCAACTCATATTGGGTAATATAAAGTTGGACAAGTGAAATGCATTACTATTCAGGGTAGGAAGGGATTTTCCTACTATTATGCAATTGAAGCAGATTAGACAAAAAAGAAAATCTCTCTTATTGCAGAAGCTGATAAGCTTGTAGCTATCATCTTTAAGCCCTGATTCCAAGTGTTGAAGTTTGTCAAAACTGCCTGTTACTTGTCCCTCTTTCATCTGTATGTCCCATGTCTAATAGAAATGACCTAATAACAAATACCTGGCATTTCACCAGACATAAATCTCTATTTCTATTTCTCTCTCTTTCTTATTTTCTCTCTCTCTCTCTCTCTCTCTCTCTCTCTCTCTCTCTCTCTTTCTGTCTCTGAGACAGACTCTGGCTCTGTCGCCCTGGCTGGAGTGCAATGGCATATCTCGGCTCACTGAAACCTCCATCTCCTAGGTTCAAGCAATTCTCCTGTCTCAGCCTCCTGAATAGCTGGGATTACAGGTGCCCATCACCATGCCTGGCTAATTTTTGTATTTTGAGTAGATATGGAGTTTTGCCATGTTGGCCAGTCTGGTCTCGAACTCCTGATCTCAGGTGATCCGCTCTCCTTGGCCTCCAAAAGTGCTGGGATTACACATGTGAGCCACCGCACCCAGCCAGTATTTCTCTCTCTCTCTCTCTCTCTCTCTCTCTGCCCACCTCTCTCTATGTGTGTGTATATATATATATATATATATATATATATATATATATATATAGCCTTCTACCATAAGGCCTTACCAAGAAATGTTCTTTCTGCTATTCACTGATTGTTTTATTGTTTTGTCAGCTCAAAGTCACACTAACTGCTTTCTACATAAGTATTTTAGTGGGATACCTCGTTGTCGTGCAAGACTTTTCTATCTACATGACTATGAACAAATCTCAGGATATAGAATCGCTGCCTGAATGCATATTCTCTTTAGGGGATTTAAGTAATTTGATTTTTTTATTCACTTGCAAAAGAGACCACATTTCAGCAGGGCAAAATATAGTATAGAAAGAGGAAAGTTAAAAAGTTGTCTACTTGGATCTACCTAGTGGGCTGCAGGAAAAATTAAAGTGTTTCTGTTCTGCCTTTTAATACCTTGGATTCAATGTACAAATCTAAGAGCAAAGCTCAAATAACCGTGAATTAATAATCCTCACTTTGCCAATAGGAAAGTCATTTACTTGAAGATTTTGACCTTCCTCTCTCATAGAAATCCCAACAGTGCACCTACCCTAATCAAGCTAAGAGCTGTACATATTAAAACATATGTATCAGGTGCGATTGGTGCCTTTTCAAGATATTCAGCACACAATCTGTTAATAAGGTCTACTCAATAATTTTAACCATAATCCAATTTACACAAAAATTTTCCAATAAACTTTTGCAAAACAAAGTGTCCCTGGAAAAGCTTTCTTTAGGTAAATTGCAACCAATATAGTCACTCTACTTATTATAAAGATAGATTAGAAGTTCCCTACAAAGATACAGTGAGGTTTAATTAAGTTGATTCCCTAGGACTGATCAGAGCTGAGAGACAAGGAGGAGCACACCGGCCATTTTGCCAGCAATGCTGAAGGGACAGCGTGAAATAAAGCAAACTGTTGTTCGCCATCTCCCATCAATGAGCAAAAGCATTGCCAAGATTATTTGTAAATCATCTTTCAACTGGCACTTTCATTTATTTATTTATTTATTTATTTATTTATTTATTTATTTGAGAGAGAGTTTTGCTCTTGTTGCCCAGGCTGGAGTGCAGGAGCGAGATCTCGGCTCACTGCAACCTCTGCCTTCCAGTTTCAAGCGATTCTCCTGCCTCAGCCTCCCCAGTAGCTGGGATTACAGGCGCCTGCTACCACAGCTGTCTCATTTCAACCGGCACTTTCTGTGGCCTCATTTGAACTTCCACTTTCACCTCTGTCCATTGCACTTCATAGCAAGACCCTATAACTGTTTAAGTCAGACCCTCAGGATGTACTACATAAGTCAGTATCTACAGGCATTCTTTCATACTCTGGAGCCATCTGGTTATTTCCTACCTTCCTCAAGATCTCTATTATGAGCTATTCCCTTTATGGGATAGCTTTATTCCATTTATGAAAGGAAAATAAGTTCCTTCATGCAATAGAGACAGGAGAGTCCTTTCCTTATTCAAATAATGGCAACTCTGAATACAATTCTCTTCTGGATAACAGGAAAATTTCTGTTAGTCTGAGAGGCTGGCATTCTTGGCCATTCCCTCCTCAATCTGGTGCCCAAGATAAGTGCCTATGACCATGCCCCTGTGGCTCAGAGGATCTTTCCAAGCTGCATCTCCTCTCCTTTCTTCCAAATCCTCTAATCCTATCTGCGTTTCTGTGATTTGCATCCAGATGCCTCAACCCAGCCCTTTTGACAGCAGTGGGATGCCCCCGTTGGACTCTTGAGATTTCAAAGGCTTATTTTCCTGGCTTTAGTACCCCCTGGAATACTTACTCTGTATTCATGGGTCAGAGCAGCCTCACTACTGAGTCAAACTGAGATTCCTAGAGCCCCTAGCTGGCGCTTGCCACCCAGGCTCCAAGCTCTGGAGAGGAATAAATAATCTTTTACATCTGTTTCAACCTTTACAGTTTCAACTGTTGCAGGTCACAATTGAATTTCAATTTCATTCTAACAATTGCCTTATCTGGGGTTAAGCAGGGCAAGTGTAATGTCACAGACATTTTATAGATGAGGAAATAGAGACACAGAAGATGCCCCAGGTTGTGTCATGGACAAATGAAGAGTCAATATAAGGTACTGTAGAGTAGTACTAACTACTCCTGTTCTACAACTATGATTCCTAACAACACAACCGTAACAATAATAGCTTATGAATCCTATGTTATAAGCTGACAGCAAGAATTCACTGCACATTAGAAAAGTAATGCTTCTCATTTAATTTTGCAACTTCAGTTAATTATACACTGGCAAGTATCTCCTTTTGAACGGCATCAGCTACATAATTGGTAGGGCCTAGTGCAAAATGAAAATGTGGGGCCCTTTTTTCAAAAATTATTAAGAATTTCAGCCGGGTGCAATGGCTCATGCCTGTAATCCCAACACTTTGGGAGGGCGAGGTGTGCAGACCACGAGGTCAGGAGATCTAGACCATCTGGCCAACATGGTAAAACCCTGTCTCTATTTTAAAAATACAAAAAATTAGCTGGATATGATGGCATGTGCCTGTAGTCCCAGCTACTCGGGAGGCTGAGGCAGGAGAATCGCTTGAACCCGGGAAGTGGAGGTTGCAGTGAACCAAGATCGCACCACTGCACTCCAGCATGGGTGACAGGGCTAAACTCTGTCTCAAAACAAAAACAAAAACAAAAACAAAAACAAACAAAAAAAAAAACAAAGAATTTCAAGACAGTAACAGCAAAGCATTAAGCCAAGCATGAAACCTTTTAAGCAAGGGCCCTGTTCAGAAGCCCCTTTTGTCCATGAAGTTGGTCTTGCTTATAAACCCTCAAGAAATACCTAAGTCTTAATGTAAGGTTTCACTGTAGGGACAAGAGAAGAAACGTGTCATTGGTTCTCTTATTCTTCTTGTTGCATAAAAACATTCACTTTGTTACTTCTTGTAAATCCTTATATCATCAAGAGTATCATTAGAATCAGGGAGGTGCCATAATTCCTGGTTGACAAATCTCGTTTTTATTTTATTGATTTCTTGAGATAATGTACTTCCTGTGAAATTTTGATGCATCTTGCTGACCTCCCAAATATAATATTAAACAAAAACTAGGGAAGCTGCTTAATCTTCATTCCTTCCCTTCTTAGAACCTTCAGTCAAGAAAGGATACACTGATTATGTTAAGACTAAACTAAGCCTTGACAAGACTCCATCTGTCAGCCTACTTATGAAGAAAAACAGAGTCACTGAAGTCATAGCTTCACACAAGACTGTGCTAAGCAGCTCCCCCAATGGAGATACTAGAACTTTTCAGTCTAGAGAGATCCAGTCTGTTCCAGCCCTGCCCCACCTGTCACCATTCTTCCCTAGCCTTCCCACTTCCAAACCAGGAAACAACTAACAGAATGCCAAGAAAACCATGAAATACCGATTATGATGAGACGCATAATGGAATGTTATTTAAGGGGACTATGACAAAATTTTAAAGAGAATCACATTTTAAGATTTGCAAATACAATAATATAGAGAAAAAATGTTTTCACTAGGCTGATGTCTTTGAGTTTGACTTTTTGCCCTGCATGATCCTTTTCTCTTGATAAATGACCTGCTGTATTTTATCAATTCTAGGATGCATTTTTTAAGTCACATTCCACAGCACTAAAATCAGAATGGATCTTATAATCAATGGCATTTTACGGTCACCGTAGGCCAGAAGGTGGTTGAATGAGGGTAGACATTGTCTGTGTATGCTCAAGTTTGGTCACGGTTGTTATATCATGATACATAATAAAAATGTATATCTAACTAAGTCTAAAAGAGCTCATTAGTAAGTATAAAATTAAAATTCTATAAATATGAAAGCATTACATCATAGTTTATCTGAAAGTGTATACTTCTCTTAATTTTACATTAAAAAATTACATTAAAAATTTCAGCTGTGATTAAATACTTCATGTCTTCAATAGGATGCATTATCCACCACTAGAATTATGAAGAGTTTGAAAAGCTTTACATGTAACCACCAAAAAACCCTTCAAAGTTCATACTGGAAAAGTTTCCAGGTACTAATAGAAGACTTTTTCCCAATATTCTTAATGAAATATTACTTTTTAAACTTTTTCCTGCTTACTACTAAAAATCCCCCAACATGGAAACCCAAAATCTAGTAAAAGGCACAGGTTACATCAGAATAGCAATATACTGAACCAGATTAGTGGAAAATCAATTTTTTCCACAGAAGTGGTTTTAGAGTAACTTAGAGAGATTTCCTATATATACTTTAGACCAGCACTGTCATCTAATATATATAATGTGAGCTTCACAAGTAATTTTAAATATTCACATTGCAACATTTTTTAAAAGTTTAAAAATCAGGTAAAATTAAATTTAGCGATATGTATTATTTAATTCTATATCATCAAAATATTATTTCAACATGTTATCAACATAGAACATTAGTGAAATATTTTGTTTGTCCTGTTCTTGAAATCCAGTGTGCATTTTATACTTACAGCATATCTGTGTGTACTAGCCACATTTCGAATGTTAAATAGCCAGATGTGATCGTGGCTCCCATATTGGACAAAACAACTTCATTCAATACATATATTTATCAACAAAACAAAACAAAAAATCCCTTCCAGAACATTTTGCTCAAACATAATCACTCATGGAAGCATCTGGCAGAAATTCAAAAGTGACTTCCACTCCACAATTGTGAACATGAGCTACAATAAATGAGTTATTCCAACAATTACAACAATATATTGTTCTTCTGGAATAATCTTGCAGGAGACAGACTAGAACATTGGTCTTCAATTTAGGCTACTTTTACACAAATTCTTTTGTTTTTATGGTTTTGTTTTTGTTTTTTTGAGATGGAGTTTCGCTCTTGTCACCCAGGCAGGAGTGTAGTGGTGTGATCTCGGCTCACTGCAAACTCCGCCTCCCAGGTTCAAGCAATTCTCCTGCCTCGGCCTCCTGAGTAGGTAGAATTACAGGCATGCACCACCACACCTGAATAATTTTTTATTTTTAGTAGAGACAGGGGTTTCTCCATCTTGGTCAGGCTGGTCTCCAACTTCCAACCTCAGGTGATCCACCCGCCTTGGCCTCCCAAAGTGCTGCGATTACAGGCGTGTCTCACCACGCCCAGCCCACAAATTCTTTTCAAGAAGTACTTGAGTAGAAAGAGTATCAATGAATTCACTTTCAGGTTCTCAACTCTCACATGTATTCTGCATAAAATGAATCTGCCTAAGAACAGCATTTTTTTCCCACATGCATAAAATTAAGCATTATTTTTCAGCTATTTTCAACACTAATCACTAACATGTGTCATCAACTGGGAAAAAAAAAAAAAAAAAAAAAGCATCTCCTAACTAATTGCAGTATATATTGCTGGTGCTGATTCTTTTCAATATAACTGGACTGTTTTCTAGTACTAAAAAATTATTTAGACTGGTAAAACTTATGTATAGAAATTGGCAATACCACTACTGGGCATTTATCTAAAGGAATAGAAATCAACATATCAAAGGGATACATGCACTACCATGTTTATTGCAACACTATTCACAATAGCAAAGATATGGAATCAACCTAAGTGTCCAACCACAGATGAATGAATAAAGAAAATACGGCACATATAAACCATGGAATACTACTGGGCCAGCCATAAAAAAGAATGAAATCCTATCATTTGCAGCAACATGGATGGAACTGGAAGCCATTATCTTAGGTAAAATAAACCAGGCACAAAAAGACAAATAGCACATGTCCTCACTCACATGTGGGAGCTAAAAAAGTTCATCTTGTGGAGGTAGAGAGTAGAATAATACACATCAGAGACTGGGAAAGGTGTATAGGCAGGAGGGGAGAGATGAAGAGAGGTTTATTAATTGCTTCAAACATACAGTTAAATAGAAGAAATAAGTTCTAGTGTTTGATAGCATAGTAGGGTGACAATACGTAACAACAATATATTGTGTTTTTCAGAATAGCTAGACAAGAGGATCTGAAATGTACCCAACACATAGAAATGATAAATACTCAGGTGATAGAGACCCTAAATACCCTGACTTGATTCATTACAAATTCTATGCATGTAACAAAATTTCACATGTACCTCATAAGTATGTACAAATGTATCAAAAATATTTTAAAATTTAAATTTTAATTAATTAAAGAAGAAATTATGTGATTTATTTCAGAAATTTTGCGATCATTCTATTAAACCTGTTAGAATCTGTTTTATCAGACTGTATTGTAAAATATCTTTTCCAATTAAAATCAATCATTGGCCAACTGCAGGGACTAAAGCTTGTAATCCCAGCACTTTGGGAGGCCGAGGCAGATGGATTGCTTGAGTCTAGGAGCTTGAGACCAGCCTGGGCAGCATGGTGAAACCCTGCCTCTACTAAAAGACAGAAATTAGCCAAGTGTTGAGGCTCGCACCTATAATCACAGCTACTCCAGAGGCTAAGGTGTGAGAATCACTTGAACCCAGGAGGCAGATGTTGCAGTGAGTTGAGATCGCACCACTGCACTCCAGCCTGGGAGAAAGAGCAAGACTCTGACTCCAAAAAAGAAAAAAAAAAATCAATCTTTATTTCATTTTATAAATAACCTTCATATTTTCTACCTCCTATTATCAAAAATAAAATAATGTGCTAGTTTTATATTTAGCAATTTTTTAAAACTCTTTCATAAAATATCGTTAAACAGTTTAATTCTAGGCTGGTAATCCCAGCACTTTGGAAAGCGGAAGCAGGTGAATCATTTGAGGCCAGGAGTTCAAGACCATTGGCGCCAATGTGATAAAATCCCATCTCTACTAAAAATGCAAAAATTAGCTGGGCTTGGTAGTGCGCACCTGTAATCCCAGCTACTCTGGAGGCCGAGGCACGAGAATTGCTTGAGCCTGGGAGGCGGAGGTTATAGTGAGCCGAGATGGCACCACTGCACTCCAGCCTGGACAACAGAGCAAGACTATATCTTGAATTATTTTTCATTTTACTAATTACCAAATGTGTGATATTTTGTGTTCTTCAGATTAAGTGTGTATTAGTAATAATTTTATGATGAAAATTTTAATCTTGGCCAGGCACAGTGGTTCACACCTGTAATCCCAAGCACTTTGGGAGGCTGAAGTGGGTGGATCATGAGGTCAGGAGTTCAAGACCAGCCTAGCCAACATGGTGAAACACCATCTCTACTAAAAATACAAAAATTAGCCGGGGTGGTGGTGGGCACTTGTTATCCCAGCTACTTGGGAGGCTGAGGCAGAGAAGTGCCTGAACTTGGGAGGTGGAGGTTGCAGTGAGCCGAGATCACACCACTGCACTCCAGTTGGGGTGACAGAGCGAGACTCCATCTCAAAAAAACTAAACTAAACTAAAATAATAAATTAAATTAATGTTTTAAGGCTTAGAGTCACAGAAAATTTATTTCAATTCTTCTATGCTTTTTGCAGGCATGTATGGTAAGGTGACTAATAAAGGGCCTTTCAACATTAAAAATATATGCATTGCTATACATTATGTAGAGAAGTTGAATGGGATGGCAATTTCAAGGAGATAGAAAAATTACTTAAAATTTCTGACTGCTAAAGAAGACCTTGTTCATGTTTTTTTAATCAACAATTATGAATATCAAATGAGTATGGTATTTTTATTTCATTGAATGCATGCAAAAATTTGATGAAATCAATTTAAAAGTATGAGTATTCACAATATGCTGGAAATAATAACACTACAAATATTTAAACTTATGATAAGAAATTTCAGATGTTCATTTCAAGATGTTTGATGGAGTTGATTATTTTCCAAAATGATTTTAGGTGGTAAATAATTAGAAAGTATGAAGATCACTGCTATAGAACCCAGACTCAGTGAATTCCAAAGGGAAATTCGGGGCGGCAGGGGGAAAAGTTAGAGACAAAGATTTCTTTTTATTTTATGACTTTTTTATTTCTAGATATGTAGCAGAAACCGCTACAACTTGATGTATACATGTTTATTCACCAGGGTGGTTACACAAACTTGCAATGAGTGAAGTTTAGGAACGTTTCTGAGCAATCCACAAATACGGTACTTACTCAATTTGGTCACTAGGTGGCTAATGTGCAGTGGGCAAGAAGCCCTCTTCCCCTTCTTGCACCCTGCTCTCTCAATCTTCCATCTCTTCCTGAAAAGAGGAACAGAATACTAACAACAGTAACAACAACAACAAACCACACTAGCAAGAAATATTTGCTTCAAGTCTTTCCTTTTGCCAGAGACCGTAATAATCCCTTTGATCACTGAGAATTTCAGCAGTGACCTTGTTTGTGAACATAATCTATATTACTACATTAATAAATTATTCTTTTTATTTATTTATTTTTTGAGACGGAGTCTCACTCTGTCTCCCAGGCTAAAGTGGAGTGGCGCAATCTTGGCTCACTGCAACCTCTGCCTCCCAGGTTCAATCAATTCTCCTGCATCAGCCTCCCAACTAGCTGGGACTAGAGGCACACGCCGCCACGCCTGGCTATTTATTTATTTATTTATTTATTTATTTATTTTTGTATTTTAGTAGAGATGGGGTTTCACCGTGTTGTTCAGGCTGGTCTCAAACTCCTGAGCTCAGGCAATCCACCTGCCTTGGCCTCCCGAAGTACTGAGATGACAGGCTTGAGCTACCACACCTGGATAATTATTCTTTATTAATACATTTACCAAAAAATTGATTAATACATCTCTATGAAATAATCATGCAGCTTGACCACAAAAACCAAACCGTTATCTAGCT